>NC_139709.1:5915025-5935025 GCF_964188405.1 Protomyctophum parallelum
TTTGGTGTGTGCATTGTGTGTGTGTGTGTGTGTGTGTGTGTGTGTGTGTGTGTGTGTGTGTGTGTGTGTGTGTGTGTGTGTGTGTGTGTGTGTGTGTGTGTGCGTGCATGCGTTTATCGCTTCCCTCCACTTTCCAAAGTCCTGTTTCCAACTATTGCCTTCAAACACGCACTTGGGGAGAGAGAGAAGAGAGAGAGAGAGACAGAGACAGAGAGAGAGAGAGAGAGAGAGAGAGAGAGACAGAGAGACAGAGAGAGAGAGAGAGAGAGAGAGCATATATTGTTGTATAAAATCGGGTATTGTGAGAATGTGATGGGCGAGGAGACGAGGAGGCGAGGAGGCGAGGAGATAGCATCGTCAGACTAAACTGCAGACTCTTGTCTGTTCCATCTCCAAATTATGCATGTCAAACTGGGGGGGGGGGGTCCTTTTAAATTAAACGGGTTGCGAATCACTGCTAGAGCCGTGTCTCTTCAAATGGGGGTCCGCGGGCTGATTAGTGCCTACAATTTATTTTAGATCGTTTTTAAATAATAGTACAACATAAACATTACAGAGACTGTACAATACTTTAAAACAGTTGTCATGCTACACACATGCCGTCCATGCTTGTCCAAACTCCAGGGCTGCATGAACAGCGCTCGATATCTGTTTTCTGCCCCCCTCAATGGCGTAACTCTATGGCTCTGTGTAACCCTAAACCTAACCTAAAAATGCCTAATCTAACATCATCTGAAACCTTTCCAGAATAATCATGATGAAATGGCATTTTTCTATACTCAAGCCTGTATCTCAAAGGAGGGCTGTGGGTAGCCCTGGTCCAGTGCTTACAGAGAGTCTCTCTCTGAGGCCCTGTGGGAGTCCCTTCCGCAGCCCTCTGGTGATTTTCTCACTCCCGTTGCGAGTGTTTACAATCCCAGCAAACAAACAAAACGACGTAACTATACTCACCGACCATTCAAAGCCTGCTAGACCTTGGCAAAAGTATATTCTCGGAGCTGGGAAGCGTCTCAGGTCCCCAGCTTCTCTATAAAATGCACTATTGTAATCATTAAATGAAATGAATCCAACCGGATCGGCACAGGCAAAAACCGGAAATGCCGTAGTAGAAGAAATGACTCTGCCCCGGTAAATTGATTCAGGGTACATTGCGTTATTAAAATGGCACAAAGTGCATTTTAGAGAGAAGCTGGGGACCTGAGATGCTTCCCAGCTCCGAGAATAGACTTTTACCTTAAAGGACAACTTTAGTTTTTTTCAACCAAGGTTCATGTTTTAGGTTGTTATTAGAGAAACTAAAAGGTGAGTGTTCATTTTATTTTATTTTCTGCTTTCTTTAGTTTTGGGGATTTTAGCAGTTTTTGACAGGGGGGCAGGGGCATTCGAGCATGGGGCTAAATATGTATTTTTTTACAAAATATTATGGCGATTTATTTTTTTATTATTTACTATAGTCCTAATAAACCCCAAGAAATTACATCTGGCCACAAAATATCACAGGATCTACTGAATGTGACAAACTGACATATTGAGCCTATACACACAGTATAAGCCTTCCCCCAGTAGGCTACCTTCACATTCAGTAGATCCTGTGATCTTCTGTGGCCAGATGTAATTTCCTGGGGTTTATTAGGACTATAGTAAATAATAAATAAATAAATCACCATCAAATTTGGTAAAAAAATACATATTTAGCCCCATGCTCGAATGCCCCCCTGTCAAAAAGAGCTAAAATCCCTAAAACGAAAGAAAGCAGCAAATGAAAGAAAATTAACACTCACATTTTAGTTTCTCTAATAACAACCTAAAACATGAACCTTGGTTGAAAAAAACTAAAGTTGTCCTTTAAGGTCTAGCAGGCTTTGAGTCGGTGAGTAGTTACGTCGTTTTGTTTGTTTGCTGGGAATTGTAAACACTCGCACAGGAGTGAGAAAATCGCCAGAGGGCTGCGGAAGGGACTTCCACAGGGCCTCAGGGAGAGACTCTCTGTAAGCACTGGACCAGGGCTAGGCTGTGGGCAGTTCAGAAACCCGTCCACCAGTGGAGATCTGCAATTTTTTGGAATGTGGCGCAAATCTTTATATTATATTCTTTCAGAGCGAACATTTTGTACTTAAATCTTTATTTCTGGGGGGTTCCTGGAACTACATATTTCCTGGTCTGCGGCCAAATACATATACTTTTTGGGGTTCTTTGGGGTTCACATTGAGAACCACTGATAAAGAAACATAGGTATTTCAGAAAACTGTCAAGATTGGTGCCATGGTGGACGGGTTTCTGAACTGCCCACAGCCCTCCTATGAGACACATACTGGTTTCTGAACTGCCCACAGCCGTCCTATGAGACACAGAGTGGTTTCTGAACTGCCCACAGCCCTCCTATGAGACACAGACTGGTTTCTGAACTGCCCACAGCCCTCCTATGAGACACAGACTGGTTTCTGAACTGCCCACAGCCGTCCTATGAGACACAGAGTGGTTTCTGAACTGCCCACAGCCCTCCTATGAGACACAGACTGGTTTCTGAACTGCCCACAGCCCTCCTATGAGATAGACTGGTTTCTGAACTGCCCTCGTCCCTCCTATGAGACACATACTGGTTTCTGAACTGCCCACAGTCCTCCTATGAGACACAGACTGGTTTCTGAACTGCCCACAGCCCTCCTATGAGACACAGACTGGTTTCTGAACTGCCCACAGCCCTCCTATGAGACACAGACTGGTTTCTGAACTGCCCACAGCCCTCCTATGAGACACAGACTGGTTTCTGAACTGCCCACAGCCCTCCTATGAGACACAGACTGGTTTCTGAACCGCCCACAGCCCTCCTATGAGACACATACTGGTTTCTGAACTGCCCACAGCCCTCCTATGAGACACAGACTGGTTTCTGAACTGCCCACAGCCCTCCTATGAGACACATACTGGTTTCTGAACTGCCCACAGCCGTCCTATGAGACACAGAGTGGTTTCTGAACTGCCACAGCCCTCCTATGAGACACAGACTGGTTTCTGAACTGCCACAGCCCTCCTATGAGATAGACTGGTTTCTGAACTGCCCTCGTCCCTCCTATGAGACACATACTGGTTTCTGAACTGCCCACAGTCCTCCTATGAGACACAGACTGGTTTCTGAACTGCCACAGCCCTCCTATGAGACACAGACTGGTTTCTGAACTGCCCACATCCCTCATATGAGACACAGACTGAGTAGGGGAAAAAATTGTGCCATTTTATCATGATTATTAGTGAGGACCTATTATATGAAGATAGGTTGAAGAGTGGTGAAGTGGTCCTTTAAGTATCTTGAATAATTTAATTGATTGTGTTTTTTAACACACGTTTTCTCACGGGTCTCTCTCCGCACAACAATCGTTTCAGATGATGGGTTTGGCGGCCAAATACCTGTCAATTTGGACGTGAGAATGCCAGTCTAACCCATTCTGGGCGGGAACCCCTTTTGGTGTTTCAAGCATCATGTTATACTTTAGCTATTAAAAAAATAGCAGATCTACAAGCTCATAGTGAGGCAACGAGTGCCGCGCTACGAGCTTGCAGGTCTGTGGCTCAAATCTTTGAATGTATATTGAATATATTCTTTCAGAGCGAACGTTCTTAAACTCAAGTCATTGCTTCTGAGGGGGTCCCTGGAATAACATGTTTTCAGATGGGGGTCGGCGACCAATTACAACATATTTTTGGGGGTCCTCTTGACATGGAAATGTTTGAGAACCACCGACACACAGAAACATGGTTTTTTTCAGAAAAGTGTCTGAAAAAGGATTTGGACTGCATGGATTTAAAGAAGACATTATTTTTGCAGAATCGGCCTGAGGTCCAAATGGTCTAATCCATCACGGTTCCTCCTCCTCCCAAAAGGACTTTGACCACTTCAGCTAAAACGGACTGCTTCCCTGTAACTATATGTTAATTGGCAGCAGCCGCGCGCACGTGCGCGAACACACACACAGACACACACACACACACACACACACACACACACACACACACACACACACACACACACACACACAGAACGCGGCAGCCAAATGCTTAACACATAACATCTGGATTTGGCTTTCTACCTTTCCGCTGCAGCGAAAAAAGGGTGGGGTGGGGGGGGGGGTATTTGGGGCAGGCAACAACAACAACAACAGATTGTCGACAAAACACTGGCCGTTGCTTTTTGGCACCTCGGCGCGGATCACAAACCATTACCAGACCCGCCATAATTGGCCACATGGAAAGGATTTGTTGTTTTATCCCATTTTGGGTCGGGAGCCCCTTTCGGTGTTAGCATATATGTTATACTTTAGCTATTGAAAAATAGCAGATCTACAAGTTCATAGCGCGGCACCGAGTGCCGCGCTATGAACTTGTAGGTCTGCTATTTTTTATTATTTTTTTTTTGCGAAAATGTGACACAAAATCTTTGAATATTATATTCCTTCAGAGCGAACGTTTTTAACTCAAATCTTTGCTTCTGCATGGGGGGGGGGGTGTCTCTCCCTGGAACAACATGTTTTCAGAAGGGGGGGGGGGGGGGTCTCTCCCTGGAACAACATGTTTTCAGATGGGGGGGGGGGGGGGGGGGGGGTCGCCCTACACATACATACCATTCTGTGGGTCCTTGACATGAAAATGTTTGAGAAACGTTGGGTTTTTTTCTGAAAACTGTTCAGGATTTAGAAGATATTTGTAGAATCTTTTCTCCGGTCAAAATGGGTTATCTACCCAAGAACAACATAGAATAAGCACGAGATAAAGGGCGTAATTGTTGAATAGGTGGAGGAGTAATATTTACTACCTTAGTACTATAAGTATAATAATAATAATACTAAGTATATTTAGGAGGAGGAGGACGAGGAGTATACTAAGTAATATTTAGGACTAAGTATATTTGAATAGGAGGAGGACGAGGAGTACTAAGTATATTTAGGAGTACTAAGTATATTTAGGAGTACTAAGTAATATTTGCTGCTTGAGTACTGTATGTCCCGAGCCCGTGTCCCCCCCCCCTTTCCTGTCACATTACTGTAAACCCTATAAAATAAAGGCAAAAAAAAAGCCATTTAACGCATTTTGACCTGAGATCAGATTCTAAAAAATGTCTTCTACATCCTGACAGTTTTCTGAAAAAGCTATGTTTCTGTGTCAGTCGTTCTTCGATTTTTCTAAAAGTAGCAGACCTACAAGCTCGTATAGCTTGTAGATCTGCTATTTTTTTCAATAGCTAAAGCATAACATCAAAAGGGGTTTCCCGCCCCAAATGGGTTAAAAATATTAAAAAGAAAACTTCAATCCTATATGCATTTCGGCCATTTGAAAATAGCCGATCTACACAAGCGTTGATACCAATACTTTTTTACTCAAGCTACATTTCAAATTCTGAACTTCTCCTCCTCCGTAACAGAGTAGCTACTTCTACATGACACGTATTCACACTTTTACTGAAGTAAAGTATTTGGAGTATATATACTCTGTCCACCACTGCGTGTGTGTTGTCGAGGTAGCGGAGGAGCAGAGCGGAGGCGCATGCATGCATGCATGCACTCTAATCGGTGCACGTACGTACGTGCTCTCTCTCTCTCTCTCTCTCTCTCTCTCTCTCTCTCCCGCAGGTTGAAACGTGCGCATGCAACACGGCGCTACGTGCGTCACGGCGCTACGTAGGACCTGGTCCATCATTGAGCTTCCATTATAGCTTCACAGAGGGCGATGGATTGGTTAGTAATTGGAGGGAAACGCGTCGTGGACAGAATCTAATCGCCGCCCGTCGGCCTGTTTGTGTTTGAGCACGTGCGGCAGACGCCGAGCGCCGTGGGTTCACGCCAAGCGGGAAATGCGTCAATGAAAACTTTAACAACAAAAACACCTTGAGAGAGTGGGGGGGGCGGGGGGCTATGGAACCATTAACGCAGGGGTGGGGCAACTTGTGGCCCGGGGGCCACATGCGGCCCCTCACCTTCACTTAATGTGGCCCTCAAGTTAATATCAGAATACTGATATAGTATTTATTCCAGCTGTTTACAATTCCAAACCCGCTTTAATTACAGACTTCATGACTAGTATTAAATGATTAGTAAAGATTCTGACTAGTATTAAAATGTTATTGTCTTTTTGTGTCCAATGTAGTTATGTTAACAGTTCATAAAGTTAACATAACTAAATGCATTTGAAATTCAATAAAAAGGTTACTTTTCAGGATTCCAATTTGAATATAGCAAAAAATAGCCGATCTACAAGCTACAAAACGCGTCGCATTGCGACGCGTTTTGAGCTTGTAGATCGGCTATTTTTGCAACGACCATAATAATGCACTGTGGCCCCTCTGGAGTGAGTGTGGAAATATATTGGCCCTCTCCATCATCAGAGTCGCCCACCCCTGGATTAACGGGTCACGTTATAGCGGCGAATGAGAAACCTTTTGCGCACATGGCACGGCAGTGGCTCAGGAAGTGGAGCGCCGAGCGGTACGGTTCGATCCCAGAGTTAGTTAGTGTCGAAGTGTCCTTGAGCAAGACTCTCGGAACCCCTAATTGACCCCCGACCTGCCAACCAGGGCTGGACTGGGACAAAAATTCGGCTCGGGCATTTTCGCGTGAATTTGGCCCAGACGGCCCACCACAACCAGCACGCAGATAGCAGAAACTCTACCGCCCGCTCTGTCGCGGCACACACAAACAAACAAGCCCTAATAATACCACCACTTTTACAGAACAACATGAATGATACAAACCAACAGACAACTACACAACCCTTTGTAGAGGGTTTATTTGTCACTCACTGATATACAGGTACAGTGACATTATCATGATGGCAGAATGGCAGCACGCCCGGACCTTTCCTGGTGGCCTGCCGCTTATTGGCCTGTTTTTAATCATGGCGGCCCCCTACGGTCGAAAATGCCCCCCTACGGCCCACCGGGAAAATGCCCGGTATGCCCTGTGGCCAGTCCAGCCCTGCTGCCAACACAGGGAAGCTGTCAGAACCTTCGCTAAAACACCCGCGGGTCAATACCGCTCCCACACGCGGCCCAGACGCTTCTTCCTTCTTCTGGCTCCAGAACCGTGAAACCAACTCCCCGTTCGTTGCAATCAGAATTTGCAGACTTAATCCCAATCTCGACACGGAGCCATGCAGGGCTCCGGACATTTTTAAGCGGAATTTGGCCCAGACTGGCCGACCACAACCAGCGTGCGGATACTCTACTGACTTTTCTGGTCGAGACCCACACAAATACTTGAAATACAAGCCCTTAAACCCATTCTGACCTGAGATCAGATTCATACGAGGTTTAAACCCTGGGGTCTAAACCCTGACACGATTGGGCGATCAAAGGCGTGACATCATTGGCCAGGAGGCTGTTTGTTTTCACAGAGAGTTCTGGTCCAGCCCGGGTGCTTCCCCATTCGCTGAGCTCCCCCACACACACACACACACACACACACACACACACACCCCCCATTCGCTGAGCTAACCCCCAAAATAATTTGGCTTCACGCAAAATGTAGCTCAGGTGTGTGTGCGCGTGTGCGTGTCCGTGTGTGTGTGTGTGTCTGTGTGTGTGTGTGTGCGTGTCCGTGTGTGTGTGTGTGTGTCTGTGTGCGTGTCCGTGTGCGTGTCCGTGTGCGTGTCTGTGTGCGTGTCCGTGTGTGTGTCTGTGTGCGCGTGTGCGTGTTGACAATAATTAGTCTTATCGTCATCATGGCTTAGTTTGTATTTATCTTTCGTCAGTGTGAAAAACGGTAGTTTAAAGTGGATGAAATCAGCACGGAGCAGCATGTGTGTGTGTGTGTGTGTGTGTGTGTGTGTGTGTGTGTGTGTGTGTGTGTGTGTGTGTGACTGTGTGTCTGTGTGTGTGTGTGTGTGTGTGTGTGTGTGTGTGTGTGTGTGTGTGTGTGTGTGTGTGTGTGTGTGTGTGTGTGTGTGTGTGTGTGTGTGTGTGTGTGTGTGCCTCACACAGAGGAAAACCAGCCCAGGTCTGGAACAGGTCACAAAGGTAAAGCCACCATACAGCACGTATGTGCGCGTGCGTGCTCGTGTGTGTGCGTAACACTGTATGCCTGTGTGTGTGCCTGTGTGTGTGTGTGTGTGTGTGTGGGTGTGTGTGTGTGCGTGCACAGAGAGGAGAGGAAAGGAGAGGTGAGTAATGTGTTTATTGATTGGGTGCCATGTCCCACTGACCCCTGACTAAACCCTGACACGATTGGGCGATCAAAGGCGTGACATCATTGTCCTGCTGTAACGGCCAGGAGGCTGTTTGTTTTCACAGAGAGTTCTGGTCCAGCCCGGGTGCTTCCTCATTCGCTGAGCTCCCCCCCCCCCACACACACACACACACACACACACACACACACACACATGCGCGTGCGTGTGTGTGCATGCGTGCGCAGCAGTCTGAATGAATGCAGGGTGAAAACAGGGCCTTTTTCGTCGCACAAAAGCTGCATTTTGGTCTGAGGTCGATAAAAAAGGCTTCTAAATCCTAACATTTTTCTGAAAAAACCCATGTTTCTATGTCAGTGGTGCTCAACCTTTGTCATGTCAAGGACCCCCAGAATTATCTCTATTGGGCCACGGACCCCCATCTCAAAATATGTAGTTCCAGGGACCCCCCACCCAGAAGCCAATATTTTAGTTAAAAATGTTCGCTCTGAAATATATATATACCGGTATTCAAAGATTTGCGGCACTTTTTAACGATTCTTCAAAAATAGCAGATATACAAGCTCGTAGCGCGCCACTCGGTGGCGCGCTACGAGCTTGTATATCTGCTATTTTTCAATAGCTAAAGTATAACATAATGTTTAAAACAATAAAAGCACAAAAGCTGCAGCGATATATATATATAGTTGCCATATCGGGTCACACAGCGCGCCGTGGTGTGACGCGTACAGCGACAGTGAGCTTGTAGATCTGCTATTTTTCATATTTTATTTAAAGTGCTTCCATGTGAGCTGCTTCTGACCGAATAATGACTACCTCGCTCGGATCTGATTGGAAACAGGTTCATATTTTCCACTTCCTGAAAAGTAACCGTTTTGCAGCAGTGTAAAAAAAAAAAAAAAAAAAAAACTCAAATGCTTTACCAAATATACTCATCTAAAGAAACTAATATAAACTAAACGTTTTCAAATAATTGCAGTGGAGTTAAAAGTTCAATAAAATAATGGTGGCAGAGAAGCGACTAAACTTGACCTTAAACCATTCTGGCCCGGGAACCCCTTTTGGTGTTATAGCATCATGTCATGCTTTAGCTATTGAAAAATAGCAGATCTACAAGCTCATAGCGCGCCACCGAGTGGCGCGCTACGAGCTTGTAGGTCTGCTATTTTTTGAAAAATCGAAGAACGACTGACATAGAAACATATAGCTTTTTCAGAAAACTGTCAGGATGTATAGAAGACATTTATAGAATCTGATCTCAGGTCAGAATGGGTTAAACCTGGCGCAGGAAGAGTGAATTTATTTCCGCCACTGTGTTTCGCCGGACGGACCCGCAGACGGCATGATGTCACCTCGTGTGCCTGAAGCTCGTTACGAAGAACGCTTCCAAACATAAACAAGCTCTCCTGTTCCTGTCACCTCTGTCTGTCTGTCTGTCTGTCTGTCTGTCTGTCTGTCTGTCTGTGTGTCTGTCTGTCTGTCTGTCTGTCTGTCTGTCTGTCTGTCTGTCTGTCTGTCTTCCCGCCCGCCCACCCGGCAGGCACATTGTTTTTTTTGTTTTGTTTCAATCAATGTGCACGCTATGTGCGTGCGTGCACACACACGTGCGTAAGTGCGTGCATTAACAACATGGATCTCAGGGATGTTTTCCAGATTGTGATTGTGAAGTGTGTGCATGCACATGCTCGCGTGTGAGGGGGGGGGGACGGGACACTCCAACATCTGCTTCTCATGACTGTTCAGAGGAAGTTAGAGGGCAGATAATAATATAATAATAACTGCTGCTTCTTCCAGAGATCAGTGGAAGTCGCTTCAGAAACGTATTCTTCATCTTCCCGTAAAAGTGGACATCTCGTCTCAACCACACACACACACGCACACGCACACGCACACACACACACACACACACACACACACACACACACACACACACACACACACACACACACACACACAGATTCTCAACCACAAACACACACTGATTCTCAACCACACACACGCACTGATTCTCACAAACACAGACATGCACGCACGCACGCACAAATTCTTAGATTCTTAGTTAAAAAAAAATGTCTACTGGTAAATGATGTGGCTCTGCCAAAGCGTTTACAGACAGGACAACCATGTTTGTCGGTTCAGCATTCTGGGGATATTCTACCGGGAGCAATGCTAAAAGGTAAACAAATGGTCGGCGTGTTCATACAGTATTTGGATTAAACGGTTGTCTACGCTTATAAGCGTAACTGGCATAGATAGGTCCCAATCTTAGAGTATATATTAAAGGTTTTATGACATTCATTTGAATTTCTTTTTCGTTTTTCTTTTAGGTTTTATGACCTCAATTACACCCAAAAAACCTGAACTTTGAACATTCAGTGGATTTTCTGTGGTCTGAAGTTTTCTTTGGGGTTTTTTGGGCCCTTTGAGCTACAATAAAAACAGGCAACACAGTGAAACAGTGACATCTGCTGGCAAATCCCATTGACATATATGGGATTTGCAGTAAGTGATGTCACTTACTGCCGGGAAATCAGAGCACCTGTTTGAGCCAGAAAACCCCAGATCACAGAAAATCTACTGAATGTTAAAAGTTCATGTTTTTTGGGTGCAATTGAGATTAGAAAACCTAAAAAAAACAAGAACAATTCCAAAACCTTTTTTTTAATGTCACAATCCCTTTAATAGAGACGGCACTGGATTTCTCCTTCCATCCACTTGCATTAAGTTGCTCAAAAGCGCATGAGGCGATTTCACTCCTCCTTCCGGGTAGGAAACAGAGTGCATTCTGGGATGGATTGGTCCCAATAGCCTAGCTACGTTACTTTTAAGTAAAAGTACGGAATGCTATACAGTTACTTGAGTAAAAGCACAATGGTATTGGTATCAAAATGTACTTAAAGTACCAAAAGTACAAATTACTCACTATGCAGAATGCATATAAAAACATCTTTTTGCTTTTGAAAATAGCAGATCTACAGAGAGAGAAAAATAAGTGTTGTTCAAAACTCAAAGTAGTGAACATAGATTTTTTTTTTAACCCATTTTGAACGGGCACCCATTTTGGTGTTAGCATCATGTTATGCTTTAGCTATTGAAAAATAGCAGATCTACAAGCTCATAGCGCGCCTGTAGGTCTGCAATTTTTTTGGAAAAATCGAAGAACGACTGACATTTTTAGAATCTGATCTCAGGTCAGAATGGGTTAATCAGACCAGTGGGTGTCCAGTGGAAACCTCGTATGAATCTGATCTCAGGTCAGAATGGGTTAAGGAATGGTTCTAAAATAAAAAATGAATAGTTTTTTTGGACATCCAAGGTTTCCACCCGCCAGCGCCAATATAACAAACCCATTAAAAAGATTAAATATGAAGATAGAAAACCTTGTTCTGGCCAGAAAGCAGCATGATGAACCTTGGCTTGCCACTTTATGTTGTGGAGTCGCTTGTTCTCGTTAAGCCATTTAGTCCTGACGTCAAAATTTAAAAAAAAAATCTACAAAATCCTGACAGTTTTCTGAAATACCTCATGTTTCTGTATCAGTGGTGCTCAATATTTCATGTCAAGGACCCCAAAAATTACATTTAATATGTCTCCGAACCCCCATCTGAAAATATGTTGTTCCAGGGACCTCCCCAGATAACAAGCAAAGATATGAGTTAAAATGTTCACTCTGAAATAATATATATTCAAAGATTTGAGGCACATTTTCATGATTCTTCTAAAAATAGCAGACATACAAGTTCATATGAACTTGTATGTCTGCTATTTTTTTGAAAAATCTTGGAGATCTGCTATTTTTCAATAGCTAAAGTATAACACGATGCTTTAAAACACCCAAAGGGTGGGTTTCCCGCCCAGAATGGGTTAACCCATTCTGACCTGAGATCAGATTCATACGAGGTTTCCACTGGACACACGCTGGTCTGATTAACCCATTCTGACCTGAGATCAGATTCTAGAAATGTCAGTCGCTCTTCGATTTTTCAAAAATAGCAGACCTACAAGCTCGTATATGAGCTTGTAGATCTGCTATTTTTCAATAGCTAAAGCATAACATGATGCCGACAACAAAATGGGTTCCCGTTCAGAATGTGTTAAGTGAGCTTCTGACAATAGCAACCATATTGCAACTGTTCACTTCGGGACCAAAGGCATTAAATCACGTTTAGAACAGCTCATGGTTTAGTGTGGAAGGAAGCAGTCTAGAGGAATAGTAACCACGTCCACTCTGGACTCATTTATCACATTCTGGGCGGGAACCTCTTTTTGGTGTTTTGTTATACTTTATAGCTATTGAAAAAGAAAATAGCAGATCTACAAGCTCGTAGCGCGGCACTCGGTGCCGCGCTACGAGCTTGTAGATCTGCTTTTTTTTATCGTGAAAATGTGGCGCAAATCTTTGAATATATATTTCTTTCACAGCGAACGTTTTTAACTCAAATATCTGCTTCTGGGAGTGGGGGGGTCCCTGGAACAACATATTTTCAGATGGGGGGGGGGGGTCCCTGGAACAACATATTTTCAGATGGGGGGGGGGGGGTGTCCCTGGAACTACATATTTTCAGATGGGGGGGGGGGGGTCGGCGGCCAAATACATATAATTTTCGGGGGTCCTTGACATGAAAATGCAGAGAGCGAACCAACTGTCACAGAAACACGAGGATGTTCAGAAAACGGTCCTGATTTAAAAAAAGACATTCTGTAGAATCGTTCTCGGGTCCAAACGGGTTATTTGTGGTACCGCGTGGACGGCAGCCAACGCTTAAATGCTGCGCAGAAATGTGTTCGCTGTCAAGAACATAAACACAGATTTACCATAATGTTCACATAGATCTTTTTTTAGGGAATGTTGACATCTTAACGCCAGTGTTTCTTATTATTTTGCCAGTGTATTACAGTGTACTATAGAGGGTATATGCGCGTGACATCATCATCAAACCATGAAGTTATGCGGGAACTGAGGTTGGGCGATATGCCAATTTTTTTCAACCGCCCATCGTCTGACAAATATTCGCCGATTAACGATGTATTCGTGTCATAAAAGTAAAGTGAGAACAGCTCACTGCAGGTCGCAAAAAAGCCAGATCTACAAGCTCTCAAGGCGCCACGTCCTGCCTGTTTTTGCAGCTCCGTTCGCTAGGCGTTGAGAGCTTGTAGATCAGTCTGTTTCTGCAGCGCAGCCAGGGTAACTTGCTCCCTTGCCTCCCCGCACCGGTCAGTCGGAGGCTCGGAGCGGAGCAGCGGCCGGGCTGCTGCTGATCTACAAGCTCTCAAGGCATCGCGTCCTGCCTGTTTTTGCAGTGCCGTTCGCTACGCGTTAAGAGCTTGTAGATCTGTCTATTGTTGCAGCGCTGGTGTCGGTGTTCGTTCACGTTGTCAATAAAAATAACTTAGATTACAGGCGGAGATGAAGTTCAATGAGTGGGTTGCAGCTATTATGATCCCCGAGCCTATACACTAACACTAGTAGACAGTTTTTTTATTTCCCCCCCCCGACTTCACGGGTGAGGCATTGGGATTGTGATGAGACACGAGACAGCAGTGTGCATTCTGTTGTGACTGTATATCATTAAACTGCATGGGTCTGGACTCCGGAGCTTAAACAACATGTAGGCTACAGCCTTCCTCAGCTCCCAGGCTCCCAGCCTTTACTTTGGCTGGCGGCTGCCGTAAGTGCCGTGCCCCGGTGCCCGATGCTGCTGAGTGCGGGGACTGTGGGAGCATACATTATAACGGGAGGAGGTGATTTCCACCCGGCCGCTGTTACTACTTTGCTGGGCCAAATTGATTCACATGTTGCTCACACTTTACAGGTTATATTCGCGATTGACGATGTATTCGTATCGTCACCCAACCCTAGCGGGAACAAAAAACATATTTCTGGCATCGGCAGCCCATACATCCAATCAGAAAAGTCTAATATGATTGCATTAAACGACGTTAAACAATGTTAAACTCACTTTGTCACTCGATTTGCCACTCGATTTGCCATTCACTTTATGCATATACCGTCTACCGGTTTTTCATATAGATTTCATATAGCTATCATCAGCGTCGTGAGAATTCATGTTTTAGTTTAACATTATGTTAGAGACCACAGAACACATGTACATATGAAATAAATGCTTAAACATGTAGCTAGGTGTAATGTTAGAGACCACAGAAAACATGTACATATGACATAAATGCTTAAACATGTAGCTAGGTGTAATGTTAGAGACCACAGAAGACATGTAAATATGAACTAAATGCTTAAACATGTAGCTATAGGTGTAATGTTAGAGTCCACAGAAGTGAACCTTTTCAAGCCTGTTTTCTCAACTCGCTGTTTCTCTGCAAGACATTATTACTCTATAAGCCATATCTCCAAAACTGGTGGGTCAAACTGAACAACCAATATGTCAATTTGCCTGACAGGTTACATTTTGGTCCCACCTGCAAATCGGGTCGGGATTCAGTTCCTCATCATGTGGAAGACAGACGTTTTGCCCTTTTGAAGCCCCAGCGATGTCATATCTTAGGATGAACCCGCTTGGCATCGCTTTTAGCAAACACAACGCACACTCACATCGCGGCCCACGGGCCTGTCAGAGGCACTCCCGTTGCACCTGCTAAACTAACAAGACCTTTCAATATTCAACTGCGTTCCTCTTGCCAGTCCTTTGAGTGCATGGCAGGGCACGTCAATAATGCTAAGATATGGTTAGGGGGGGGTCGAGTCAAGATGACCCATCAATGCAGCTCAAGATTTTTTTGTTTTATTGTTTATTAAACCATCCAAATGTTGCCATCGCACGTAGTAAACACATACCCCATTACTCTGATGGTGGAAACCATGACAAAATCATGTTTTTAATTTGAACGCAGTTAGAATACGTACATGTTTTTGCGGTGGAAAGGCGATCTGACTCTTTGATGCATGGAGACTAAAATTGGGAATATGATTATTGACTAAAATTGGGAATATGATTATTGAGTTACATTTCTCTCTCCCCATGCTGCACATTCTTGGGGGGCAGGCCTATATCCCATTAAGATCTGGAATGCATCTGTGTCACATTGCAGTATAGCTTTTAACCACTTTAACCATTATTTTAAACTTTAGCTGTTGGAAAACAGGAAATATTTGGGGTCGTTGACATGAAATATATAGTTTGAGAGCCACTGATATAGAATCACAAGGTTTTTCAGAAAACAGTCATGATTCCAGGAGGGGCGAGATCCATTTTCGACCGCGACCGGTAGCCATGATTTAGAAGACATTTTGTATCTGGTCTCATGGCCGGGTCTCAATGGCCTATATAGACATTTCTGGAGGGCCAGCACATGTAAAATAAAAGAGGCCTTTTTGGAAAGAAATAAGAGATTAGCCTCGATGATGAAGTGCTATTTAGACCTTCTACAGAGGGAGGGCACAGATGGATGGTTGTGCGATACGAGTACCATAATTTATGTAGAGATATTATACATTGATCACAGTGATTCACAGACATACCCGGCTAGCTGCGCACACACGCACGCACGCAGCCACACACGAACGCACACACACACACACACACACACACACACACACACACACACACACACACACACACACACACACACACACACACACACACACACACACACACACACACACACACACACACACACACACACACACACACACACACACACACGCACACGCACGTTAACCTTCTGCATTGACCACTTGAGATCTGAGACCAGCTATAGATCTACACAAAATGTCTTCTAAATCCTGACCGTTTTATATGAAAAAACCTACGTTTCTATATCAGTGATTCGCAAACTATTTCATCTCAAGGACCCCACAAATTATATGTAATTGGCCACCGACCCCCAGCTGTAAATAAGTTCTTCCAAACTTCCAGGCAGGGGGACCCCCTCCTCCCCCCCTCCCCCTCCAAGAAGCAAAGATACGATTCAAAAACCATTTTGTTGACCCGCGCAGTGAGCTGATGCGTGCTTCAATGCTGTTGCATCATGGGAACATGATGCTAATGAAGGCTCTGTTCCATTCTGGCCAAACAGAGTCAGTGTTAATGATATACTAATGAAAGCTCTGTTCCATTCTGGCCAAACAGAGTCAGTGTTAATGATGCTAATGAAGGCTCTGTTCCATTCTGGTCAAACAGAGTCAGTGTTAGTGACGCTAACGAAGGCTCTGTTCCATCCTGGCCAAACAGAGTCAGTGTTAATGACACTGATGAAAGCTCTGTTCCATTCTGGTCAAACAGAGTCAGTGTTAATGATGCTAATGAAGGCTCTGTTCCATTCTGGTCAAACAGAGTAAGTGTTAATGATGCTAATGAAGGCTCTGTTCCATTCTGGTCAAACAGAGTCAGTGTTAATGATGCTAATGAAGGCTCTGTTCCATTCTGGCCAAACAGAGTCAGTGTTAATTACACTAATGAAAGCTCTGTTCCATTCTGGTCAAACAGAGTCAGTGTTAGTGATAATAATGAAGGCTCTGTTCCATTCTGGTCAAACAGAGTCAGTGTTAATGATACTAATGAAGGCTCTGTTCCATTCTGGTCAAACAGAGTCAGTGTTAATGATACTAATGAAAGCTCTGTTCCATTCTGGTCAAACAGAGTCAGGGTGATGCTACTGTGCATGTTGGCTCACTGGAAACACTCTGAGGGTGTACACATGGAACCAAATGGACCTGAATACCCAGAGTTAGTGACCTTGAGCAAGACACTAAACCCTGGCATCTGGCTCCTGATGTGCAGGTCGGTCGGTGCAAGCCTTGCTCTGGTTTGGTTTTTAGCATCAATACTATTTGTTCCGTATTTTATCTTTTCCTGAATTTGTTAAATGTCTGTCAACACCCACTCTGCAGGGTTTGACTCTGGGCCATGCGCGCATGCCATGGCAGAACACCGTGTAACGCGTTATACTCATCTCCACCACAAAGATGGAGCTTTGCTTGAGCAATAACTTATCCTCCCAAAGCGCCCCCCATGTCCTTCTGTCAGCAGTGGTCCAAAGCGTCCCCCATATGTCCTTCTGTCAGCAGTGGTCCCAAAGCGTCCCCCATATGTCCCTCTGTCAGCAGTGGTCCCAAAGCGTCCCCCATATGTCCCTCTGTCAGCAGTGGTCCAAAGCGTCCCCCATATGTCCTTCTGTCAGCAGTGGTCCCAAAGCGTCCCCCATATGTCCCTCTGTCAGCAGTGGTCCCAAAGCGTCCCCCATATGTCCCTCTGTCAGCAGTGGTCCAAAGTGTCCCCCATATGTCCCTCTGTCAGCAGTGGTCCCAAAGCGTCCCCCATATGTCCCTCTGTCAGCAGTGGTCCAAAGCGTCCCCCATATGTCCCTCTGTCAGCAGTGGTCCAAAGTGTCCCCCATATGTCCCTCTGTCAGCAGTGGTCCAAAGCGTCCCCCATATGTCCCTCTGTCAGCAGTGGTCCAAAGCGTCCCCCATATGTCCCTCTGTCAGCAGTGGTCCCAAAGCGTCCCCCATATGTCCCTCTGTCAGCAGTGGTCCCAAAGCGTCCCCCATATGTCCCTCTGTCAGCAGTGGTCCAAAGTGTCCCCCATATGTCCCTCTGTCAGCAGTGGTCCAAAGCGTCCCCCATATGTCCCTCTGTCAGCAGTGGTCTAAAGCGTCCCCCATATGTCCCTCTGTCAGCAGTGGTCCCAAAGCGTCCCCCATATGTCCCTCTGTCAGCAGTGGTCCCAAAGCGTCCCCCATATGTCCCTCTGTCAGCAGTGGTCCCAAAGCGTCCCCCATATGTCCCTCTGTCAGCAGTGGTCCCAAAGCGTCCCCCATATGTCCCTCTGTCAGCAGTGGTCCCAAAGCGTCCCCCCATATGTCCCTCTGTCAGCAGTGGTCCAAAGCGTCCCCCATATGTCCCTCTGTCAGCAGTGGTCCTAAAGCGTCCCCCATATGTCCCTCTGTCAGCAGTGGTCCTAAAGCGTCCCCCATATGTCCCTCTGTCAGCAGTGGTCCCAAAGCGTCCCCCATATGTCCCTCTGTCAGCAGTGGTCCCAAAGTGTCCCCCCATATGTCCCTCTGTCAGCAGTGGTCCAAAGCGTCCCCCATATGTCCCTCTGTCAGCAGTGGTCCCAAAGTGTCCCCCATATGTCCCTCTGTCAGCAGTGGTCCCAAAGCGTCCCCCATATGTCCTTCTGTCAGCAGTGGTCCAAAGCGTCCCCCATATGTCCCTCTGTCAGCAGTGGTCCAAAGCGTCCCCCATATGTCCCTCTGTCAGCAGTGGTCCCAAAGCGTCCCCCATATGTCCTTCTGTCAGCAGTGGTCCAAAGCGTCCCCCATATGTCCTTCTGTCAGCAGTGGTCCCAAAGCGTCCCCCATATGTCCCTCTGTCAGCAGTGGTCCCAAAGCGTCCCCCATATGTCCCTCTGTCAGCAGTGGTCCCAAAGCGTCCCCCATATGTCCTTCTGTCAGCAGTGGTCCAAAGCGTCCCCCATATGTCCCTCTGTCAGCAGTGGTCCCAAAGTGTCCCCCATATGTCCCTCTGTCAGCAGTGGTCCAAAGCGTCCCCCATATGTCCCTCTGTCAGCAGTGGTCCCAAAGCGTCCCCCATATGTCCCTCTGTCAGCAGTGGTCCCAAAGCGTCCCCCATATGTCCCTCTGTCAGCAGTGGTCCCAAAGCTTCCCCCATGTCCCTCTGTCAGCAGTGGTCCCAAAGCGTCCCCCATATGTCCTTCTGTCAGCAGTGGTCCAAAGCGTCCCCCATATGTCCCTCTGTCAGCAGTGGTCTAAAGCGTCCCCCATATGTCCCTCTGTCAGCAGTGGTCCCAAAGCTTCCCCCATATGTCCCTCTGTCAGCAGTGGTCTAAAGCGTCCCCCATATGTCCTTCTGTCAGCAGTGGTCCAAAGCGTCCCCCATATGTCCCTCTGTCAGCAGTGGTCCCAAAGCGTCCCCCATATGTCCCTCTGTCAGCAGTGGTCCAAAGCGTCCCCCATATGTCCCTCTGTCAGCAGTGGTCTAAAGCATCCCCCATATGTCCCTCTGTCAGCAGTGGTCCAAAGCGTCCCCCATATGTCCCTCTGTCAGCAGTGGTCCAAAGCGTCCCCCATATGTCCCTCTGTCAGCAGTGGTCCAAAGCGTCCCCCATATGTCCCTCTGTCAGCAGTGGTCCAAAGTGTCCCCCATATGTCCCTCTGTCAGCAGTGGTCCAAAGCGTCCCCCATATGTCCCTCTGTCAGCAGTGGTCCTAAAGCGTCCCCCATATGTCCCTCTGTCAGCAGTGGTCCAAAGCGTCCCCCATATGTCCCTCTGTCAGCAGTGGTCCCAAAGCGTCCCCCATATGTCCCTCTGTCAGCAGTGGTCCAAAGCGTCCCCCATATGTCCCTCTGTCAGCAGTGGTCCCAAAGCGTCCCCCATATGTCCCTCTGTCAGCAGTGGTCCCAAAGCGTCCCCCATATGTCCCTCTGTCAGCAGTGGTCCCAAAGCGTCCCCCATATGTCTCTCTGTCAGCAGTGGTCCAAAGCGTCCCCCATATGTCCCTCTGTCAGCAGTGGTCCCAAAGCGTCCCCCATATGTCCCTCTGTCAGCAGTGGTCCCAAAGCGTCCCCCATATGTCCCTCTGTCAGCAGTGGTCCAAAGCGTCCCCCATATGTCCCTCTGTCAGCAGCGGTCCCAAAGCGTCCCCCATATGTCCCTCTGTCAGCAGTGGTCCAAAGCGTCCCCCATATGTCCCTCTGTCAGCAGTGGTCCCAAAGCGTCCCCCATATGTCCCTCTGTCAGCAGTGGTCCAAAGCGTCCCCCATATGTCCCTCTGTCAGCAGCGGTCCCAAAGTGTCCCCCATATGTCTCTCTGTCAGCAGTGGTCCAAAGCGT
>NC_139709.1:5940025-5964243 GCF_964188405.1 Protomyctophum parallelum
GTTTTATCCCTTCTCCGTGTGAACGGGCAAAACAGGTTGAAGTGGTTCTTCTTCTTGTACATGGGTGACTTGGGTCTATTTGGAAGCCCGTTAGCGCCACCTATAGACACATTATAGCGTTTTCATGAAGTGTGCGTTCTCGTGTAAAGGGTCAATAAAAATGAGAACGCAACGGGACTTTGACGTTTTATCTGGAGATGGTCGCCGTCTAAAAGAGGCATGAGAGTGTAACCATTTGAACACTCTCAGAGTTACAGACCTGTTTATGGTCATTCAGGGCTATCTATTTCTGTGTTTAGATAATATTATTGTCCGATCATTTTGAATGTCTGTGGCAAAAAAGTGAAATGTCGACACAAATGTCCACCACAAACCAACATGGCGATGATGACCCCTGGCCAGATTGAGTGTGGCGCGCCTCTGCGGGCGAGGGAGCATCGATCACACAGAGAAATGGAGAGGGAGAGAGAGTCCACTGTATCATCATCATCTTGACCTAACCTTGTGAAAAGTTCCACCCACACAAACATGTCAGCAGAAGACACACACACACGCATGCACACGCGAGAACACGCACACACTAGCACACACACACACACACACACACACACACACACACACACACACACACACACACACACACACACACACACACACACACACACACACACACACACACACACACACACACACACACACACACACACACACACACACAGGTAAGGCCTGGACAGAGTGCAGACAGTGACTGATGGGAGGACGTCTCAATGCTCAGCTCGTCTCCGAGCGGCGTGGAGCCTCCGTGACCTCCAGCGTGTTTCCCTTTTGACTGTCTTTTAAAACTCAACTGGGCTGCCGAGCAGAACAGAGTGATACAGTAGATATAGTGATATAGTAGATATAGTAGATGTAGTATCTATAGTAGATATAGTGATATAGTAGTTGGCATGGTGATAACGTGGGGCTGACGGAACCTTCCGTCAGGATGACTGGAGGGGAAACAAAACAACTGAGTCCATTTAGGCCTGAAATCAGATTCTACAAATGTCTTCTACATCCCGACAGTTTTCTGAAAAAGCTATGTTTCTATGTCAGTCATTCCTCGATTTTTCAAAAATAGCAGACCTACAAGCTCATAGCGCGCCACTCGGTGGCGCGCTATGAGCTTGTAGATCTGCTATTTTTCAATAGCTAAAGCATAACATAATGCTATAACACCAAAAGGTATCACCGCTATCACTGAGCAAAGAGCATGGAATACGGATGTCTATATTACAGGAAACTCCCATTAAACTTTCCAACAAACTCCGGTAAACTCCCAAATTGTATACCATCACACCTGTACGTTACCGTATATCAACTGTATATGCTGCTAAACTTGAGGTTTACGGGCGAAAATACAGTGCCCATAATATATATATGCCTGACATGTACCACCCTGTTATACACGAGAGAAGGCGGCTGGGAATCTAGTTCTCCGGCCCGCGAATCTATAACCTTTGCAGATCCTCCAAACGGAAAAGAAAACTTCACTCGGTCGCATGAAGATACCAACTATACCAAGGATGTGTCAGTGATGTCATGTCACTGTGGCTTTATAAACAGCTTTGAGTCCGTGCTACGTCCGTGCTGCATAACAGTGACATCACTGTGGAATCCTTGGTATCCTTATCGTATAGCCTTATAGTTTCATGATCAGATGAGTCAACTCACACACAAGGTGATTTTGTCACGATCGCGCAAACTAAACACTGAACAGGATTAGTATTTCATGTCAACAATCAAGTAGAACTTTCAAAAGATGTACGGCCAGGTAAAGGAATGCGTCACTCTGCAAGTTTAACTAGTTTTCCACCCGTACACAAACACATTTCTGATACAGACATAACTTTATTTTATGTCCTATAATGTCCTATAACAACGAGTGCCCGTGTGTGTGTGTGCTGGAGTTGCACACGTGCCCATGTGCATGTGGATCTACTCAGAGCTGCAGCAGCCTCTCGTCCCCACCCAGTCCAGCAGGGAGTTTAAGTGTCGTTTAGCACCAACATTAGGACAAATGAAAGTTATCAAACAGCGTTAAAGTAGCCGATCTACGTGAGGAAACACAGTGCTCTACTGGACGTCCGTGGCCAGCGGACAGCGGTGGCCGAACGGTTTGCGGAGCGGTCTTGATATCGGAAGGTCGCTAGTTCGTATCCCCGGACCGGCACGTTAAAATTACCACCGCTGAAGTGCCCTTGGACAAGGCATTGAGCCACTACCATGAAATGTTCTATGAGCAGGGCCTGGCTGTAAACAAGCATATAGAGCTTAGTCCACTTCCCTGGGTATACAAAGAACTTTGCTTTACTTTGCTGGTTACCTGTCTCATGGGAGAGAGAGAGAGAGAGAGAGAGAGAGAGAGAGAGAGAGAGAGAGAGGGCGTGTCCATGGTTACCTGTCTCATGGGAGAGAGAGAGAGACAGAGAGGGCGTCCATGGTTACCTGTCTCCACCTTGGAGTGGTCGGTCCTCTCCGTCACCTTCTCCTGGCTGATCAGGTAGTCGACGATCCGGACGCCGATGGGCGGCTCCGTGTGGTTCCACTCCATGATGACCAGAGAGCTGCTGGGCTCGTAGGCGTGAGACAGCTTCAGCCTGAATATGCACGCACACACGCACGCGCACATGCACGCACACGCACACACACACACAGAAATACACAAACGTAGACTTTAACCCATTCTGAACTGAGATCAGATTCTATAAATGTCTTCCACATCCTGACAGTTTTCTGAAAAAGCTATGTTTCTATGTCAGTCGTTCTTCGCTATGAGCTTGTAGGTCTGCTATTTTTCATTAGCTAAAGCATAACATGATGCTAACACCAAAAGGGGTTCCCTCCCAAAATGGGTTAAACTACTACTGTAAACTAGAGTGGTGCCCGTTGGATCCAAAATGGACTGTAAGGGTCCATTTGGTTCCAATTGTCCTAAATAATGTGGGGGGGGAAACAGGATATACATTTCCCAAATTACTTCGCCCACTTATACACATGGTACACTTTTAGAAGATTGGTAAGTTCATTGATCATCATCACCATCCAATTAATTTGACACTAATCCATGAAATGTATTTGTGGATGTCATTGGAGAGAGAGAGAGAGAGAGAGAGACACACACAGACAGACAGAGAGAGAGAGAGAGAGAGAGAGAGAGAGAGAGAGAGAGAGAGAGAGAGAGAGAGAGAGAGAGAGAGAGAGAGAGAGACTACTAACATGGGTTGGGGCAGTGGGGCGCAGGTGGGCAGATACAGAGATAGAGAGAGAGACAGAGAGAGAGAGACAGAGAGACAGAGAGAGAGAGAGAGAGAGAGAGACTACCACTAACATGGGTTGGGGCAGGGGGGCGCAGGTGGGCAGGCCGTCCGAGCCGAAGGCGCTGGAGTCACAGCGACACCAGTCATCGATGACGTCACCTTTCCCCGAACACCACAACATGCTCATCATCGCCTCCTGCAGGGCCTGGGGGGGGGGATGGGAGGGGAGGAAGAGAGAGACCCGTTAAAGGAGTAGTTCACCCAACAAATCAGAAATCGGAAAGCGAGAAATCGGAAAGCGAGAAATCGGAAAGCGAGAAATTGGAAAGCGAGAAAGCGAGAAATCGGAAAGCGAGAAATCGGAAAGCGAGAAATCGGAAAGCGAGAAATCGGAAAGCGAGGAAATCGGAAAGCGAGAAATCGGAAAGCGAGAGTTTGTACAAATTCATTTCAAACTGGAAACACTTGGATAATTGAGTCAACGTCACAGAGTAGCAGCATGCTCCATAAGTCACGGACACTCTACATTCAGCTCCAGGATATTTCCTAATTTCTGTTCTATTTTTTTTATTTTTATCAATCGACACTACTTGGTCTATATAGCATTACCTCTCTGAAGCACGTTTCAACTAGAAAATTGATTTTCAAAGTCGCTCTGAAATGAAAGTGGAATGCACTGGCTCCGTCGAACATCAAACAAACCAAGGTGCGTGCGTGCGTGTGTATGTGCGTGCGTGCCACAGAAAATCCACTGAATGTTCAAAGTTTACGTTGTTTGGGTGTAATCGAGGTGATAAAAACCTAGAATAACGAAAAATAAAAAATAAATGAAAATTAATGTCATGAAACCTTTAATTTACGAAGAACTGGTTTTCTGCCAGGAAGACAGTGACGAACAACTATAAAATTACCACAAGATATAGGCTTTTTATTCAGTTCTAAACTGGATAAAAGATTGAGGATGATGATGATGGGTCAGCATTCAAAAATAAGTTTTAGTACTTCATAGTCTACCTATAAAAACAAAAGAGCTATCAAAATTTCAGTTAATCTCCATAAGTTAGCGTTATAGCCCATAATATAGTTGGACAGTAAATTAACCCATTTTGGGCGGAACCCCTTTTGGTGTTTTAAACATTATGTTATAATTCAGCTATTGAAAAATAGCAGATCTGCAGATAGGTCTGCTATTTATTTTTTTTATCGTGAAAATATTTATCTCAGAAAACTGGAGGATTTATAAGATTTTAGGTCAGGCCTAAATGGGATAAGCAATACATTTGTAAAAGAGCTATCATAGTTCAGTTCACCCATTTTGGACGGGAACCCCTTTTGGTGTTAGCATCGTGTTATGCTTTAGCTATTGAAAAATAGCAGATCTACAAGCTCATAGCGCGCCACCGAGTACGCGCTACGAGCTTGTAGGTCTGCTATCTTTTTTAAATCGAAGAACGACTGACATAGAAACATAGCTTTTTCAGAAAACTGTCAGGATGTAGAAGACATTTATAGAATCTGATCTCAGTTCAAAATGGGTTAAACTCCATAACTTAGCGTTATAGCCCATATAGTTGGACAGTAAAATAAGCAATACATTTGTACCACGCATAGCGTACCTGGTAGGTCTCGTTATTGGACACCAGCTCATAGATGGGTGCCGCCTTGGTGATCTGCAGCAGGACGGGCTCCGACTGCTGCCTCCCTCCCTGGGCGGCGGCGCCCCCACCAACGCCAACGCCACCACCGCCACCGCCTCCCCCTCCCCCGGGGCTCATGTGGCACAGGTGGCAGGCGCGCGGGCACTGGCCCTGACTGGAGCAGTCCATGCGCACGCCGGCCGCCAGCCGCTTGGCGCCCGTGTCCAGCAGGCTGGCGATGTAGGCCGGGTAGGTCAGCGTGCGCGGCTCCTTGTCGCGCTCCTCCGACTCCTCCGACGGAGAGTTTCCTGAGAACGAGAGAGAGAAGACGGACGGTCAGGAGGAGAGTGGCACGCAACGGGTTGGTTTCCTCGACTATAGGGGCCGATTCATACTCCTATTTTATTATTATTAAATTGTTTTTATTGATTTTTCAACACACACCAACACCATTCCAGAGGTGCTAAAATTTCAGGGAAACTTTGCAGAGCAAATTCTCTACTTTGGGGTATCTGTTTCAACAAGTTTTAGATGGTCATATCTCCTTCAATTATTGTCCAATGTCATTGAATGATACATCATATGAAAGCTTACATTCTGTACTTTAATAATCTGTAATCTGTAAAAATCGAGTTGAGGCACTTTTTGCTGGAGTTGGTCACATATACACCACTAGACAATAAAATACATTGAGAAAGATAAGTAAATCAAAAAGACTGAAGTACAGGACCAAAACAGACAATAAAATAAGGTCAAATAAAATGTAAAGGTAACAAGGATTATGTCATATTGCATTATACTACAATGTTCTCAAGCAGATCGTCACTTGCCAAACAAGAATAATTAAACTATTTAGACAGCAGTCCTACACCTGAACATCCTCAGCCGGGATTTTTTGTTTAAAATAGTCCAAAAAAGGCTGCCAGACCTTATAGAATTTCTGGGCCGAGCCCCTGGTAGAATATTTGAGCTTTTCAAGTTTTAGGTGTCCCATCACATCTCCGACCCAGCGTCGATGTGATGGCATACTCCTATTTTAGAGCCGAATAAAAGTCGGTTCGGCGCTGTAGAGCCTACAATGTGACGTCATTTGGTTCTGTAGAGCCTACAATGTGACGTCATTTGGCTCTGTAGAGCCTACAATATGACGTCATTTGGCTCTGTAGAGCCTACAATGTGACGTCATTGGGCTCTGTAGAGCCTACAATGTGACGTCATTTGGTTCTGTAGAGCCTACAATGTGACGTCATTTGTCTCTGTAGAGCCTACAATGTGACGTCATTTGGCTCTGTAGAGCCTACAATATGACGTCATTTGGCTCTGTAGAGCCTACAATGTGACGTCATTTGGTTCTGTAGAGCCTACAATGTGACGTCATTTGGTTCTGTAGAGCCTACAATGTGACGTCATTTGGCTCTGTAGAGCCTACAATATGACGTCATTTGGCTCTGTAGAGCCTACAATGTGACGTCATTGGGCTCTGTAGAGCCTACAATGTGACGTCATTTGGTTCTGTAGAGCCTACAATGTGACGTCATTTGTCTCTGTAGAGCCTACAATGTGACGTCATTTGGCTCTGTAGAGCCTACAATGTGACGTCATTTGGCTCTGTAGAGCCTACAATGTGACGTCATTTGGTTCTGTAGAGCCTACAATGTGACGTCATTTGGTTCTGTAGAGCCTACAATGTGACGTCATTTGGTTCTGTAGAGCCTACAATGTGATGTAATTTGGTTCTGTAGAGCCTACAATGTGACGTCATTTGGTTCTGTAGAGCCTACAATGTGACGTCATTTGGTTCTGTAGAGCCTACAATGTGACGTCAATTGGCTCTGTAGAGCCTACAATGTGACGTCATTTGGCGCTGTAGAGCCTACAATGTGACGTCATTTGGCGCTGTAGAGCCTACAATGTGACGTCATTTGAGGTTCGGGGGGGGGGGGGGGGGGGGGGGTACCGTCCTAAAGTCGGCTCTTCGGTGCTACTGGACATTTCTGACGAGCCCAAATCATTTCGGCACTACAGCGGCGAAGCAGCGGTGAAATAGGAGTATGAATCGGCCCTATAAAACTAAACAGGAAAAATTGTTTGTCGACTTACCTTTTTCCACTGATGAAAACTGAATGGAAACTAAATGAAAACTCAGCTATGATGACTCAAACTAAGACTAAATATACTGACAATTTCGTCAACAAATAAAAAACTAGTGGACGAGGGATCCAGTACGAGTCATTTTACACTTGTGGTTGCATGCTGCAAATAGCAGATCTACAAGCTTGTAGATCTTGTAGATCTGCTATTTTCAGCACATGACAAACAGTCATTACGACACCATCAAGGCCCGCCAAAATACATTTTAGTCTAATCTAATCTAATCTAAAATCTAATCTAATGAAACCAGACTAACACTAAAACATTCCAGGTGACTAAAATGTGACTGAAACTAAATTAAAACTATTGAAGAGACTACAGTATGTGACTAAAGTTTAAATCAAAAGTTGCTGCCAAAAACAACACTGGTGTCAGTCCTTGTCTCACACCTGCTTCCACTCCCTCATCAGACCGACAGTGCCATGCCCATTTCACACCTGAGGACACTTCCCCAATCAACCCACCACCTATTCACCTCATAGGAGGCCTTAAGTATGTTTCACCAGTTTCAATTGAAACGGGCCTCCACCCTCAGGGGGGCCTCAACAAAATAATGATGTCATAGGTATATGGGGGCCTCATATTTGGTCTTGAAACAGGCCTCCAGATTCCTAAGGCTGCCCCTGAGAACACACAAACACACCAAGCTGGCCATAGGGGGCGCTAGCTCCCCTCAAAGAGCCATAATGCAAAATGCTTGTCATTCAGCCTCACTTTGAGTTGCTCAGAGGACTGTCTCTCACACAGCGATATGGAGGAAAATATCACACCCGCGTGACGTGAGCGGCACTGTTATCACCATACATCACATTCCGTGCTCAGCCAGTCAGCTTGAGCACATTCCGCTCACGTGCGCACGCACACACACACACACACACACACACACACACACACACACACACACACACACACACACACACACACACACACACACACACACACACACACACACACACACACACACACACACACACACACATACACACACACACATACACACACACACACACACACAACCTCAAAATACAACACAGCTCAGTGTTAGGGAACGCTGTAGCAATTTACAATTTAGGCATTTAGCAGACACTCTTAATCCAGAGTGACTTACATTAAGCAAGAACAAAAAAGCATGGGAATGCATCACATAAAAAGCATTTATCATGAAACATGCGTAAGCTAAGAACGTAACAGTGGAATATCTATATAATGAAACTATATTATAAACTATACATATATACTATACTATGCTATACGTGTGGAAGACCCATAGATCCATAGACCCCAAGGTAGCCGCATTGAAGTAATAAATATAGCAATAGAGTTCAAAGGGTGCAGATGAAGAACAGCTGCACTAATTGGCGTCGTTAAGGCGTGCATAGCAACAGTTTGTGTCTTGTGTGATTTCACACCAGAAGATATAAGATGATGCACCGTGTTGCAAATGACTGTATACGTCGAAAGAGAGAAGAGAGTGAGACAGAGACAGACAGACAGACAGACAGACAGACAGACAGACAGACAGACAGACAGACAGACAGACAGACAGACAGACAGACAGACAGACAGACAGACAGACAGACAGACAGACAGACAGACAGACAGACAGAGTGATGTTGTCTTGGACCGTTTCCAAAGCAGGAGGACCAAAGCGAGCCTATGCTGCTGTAGCAGTGAGGAACAATCTGTATTCCTTTGGAGGCTACTGTTATGGAGGGACCTTCAACAACATGCAGGGACAGATGGATGTCCATGTCTTCAACACAGTGTCTTTATGCTGGAAGAAGTTACCTCCAGTGGAATCTGGAAGAGGGGACGGTCACCTTGAGGTTCCATCCAAGCACTTTGGCCACACAGCTGTGTTGGTTGAAGATACAGTCTACATCTGGGGAGGGGAGCCTTACTGCAATGTGCTTTATGCATTTGATGTTGACTCCCACAGATGGTTCCAACCCAGGGTTTCTGGGACTGTTCCAGAGGAGAGGAGCTTCCACTCAGCCTGTGTGTTGGAGAAGGTC
The DNA here is from genome assembly GCF_964188405.1 of Protomyctophum parallelum. Lineage (NCBI taxonomy): Eukaryota > Metazoa > Chordata > Actinopteri > Myctophiformes > Myctophidae > Protomyctophum > Protomyctophum parallelum. Next base: position 5,949,128 of record NC_139709.1, read on the forward strand.
ATGTTTATCCATGGAGGACAGACCAAGCTGCCTGGATACACTAATGACATGTACAAGTTGGACACCAGCACAATGGTCTGGACTTTAATTAACACCAGAGGAACTCCACCTCCTGCTTCATACTGTCACTCTGCCACCATCATTGGTACCAAGATGTTTGTATTCGGGGGCTGGGGGGGGTATGTATTTGGGGGCTGGAGGAGGTACCAGAGGGTCTACAACAGCATCAGAGTGTTTGACACAGACACAAACGCCTGGCTGGACACACCTTATGCACAACTTCTACCAGAAGGACGCTATTGTCATTCAGCATTTACCTACAATGGAGAGCTGTACATATTTGGTGGCTGGAACGGTAACCTGCAGTTCTTCAATGATGTGTGGAAATTCAGTCCAGAGACCTTCTCCTGGAAGAAGGTTGAGCCCAAGGGGAAACGACCATGTCCAATGCTTGGTAGGTGCTGTTGCATTGTGGGAGATCGTATCATCCTCTTTATCTCTGATGAGCTGTTCATCTTAGACTTGAGTCCTTGTCTTAAGACGTTATGCAAGCTAGAAGTTATTCAGTATGCTCTGGACCAATCAGAACTCCCACACAACATCAGGTGGGAACTGGCAGCCATGGCAACCAACGACAACAGACGACAACAACAATAACAACCGAGACCACATTCCAGACGAAGGAACAGCAGAAAGATCAAGAAATGATGGATCAACATCTCATCCCACCTGATGGTGAGCCACCTTTCAGCATCACTTACTGAGATTCAAACCTCAGGAGACTCCTTCTCTCCAGACAGGCTCTCCAACCATTCAGCTAGGCATCAAACAATAACAATTGTTCCGTCCAACACAATGCAGTGTCTGTATGTTCCAAACTGAACACGGTGGAACTCTCTTTATTGTAAATTTATTTCTATGATCTTTCTTTATTTAAAGGACCAAGGAGTCCTGAAAGGACTTGGTCCTTAATTGTTATTGTTAGTTTTTTTTTCCTTCTCCTTCTGCCAAAAAAATTATAATCGCAAAACTCGGCCTACAGAAAAAACGAAAATCTTAAGGTCGACTGTGGCTCAAGAGGTAGAGCAGGTCGTCCAATGATCCATGGGTCGGCGGTTCGAATCCCGGCTCCTCCTGCCTACATGTCGAAGTGTCCTTGGGCAAAGACACTGAACCCCAAATTGCTCCCGATGTGCTGGTTGGTACCTTGCATGGCTTCCGCCGCAATCGGTGTATGAATGTGTGTGTGTGAATGGGTGAATGTAATGCACAATCTATGTAAAGCGCTTTGGATTAAGGCGCTATATAAATGCACCATTTACCATTTTATCTGGTACACAGCAAGCTAAAAGGAATCAACACACCAGCACGCCAGAGACCAGAATATTTCAAACCCAAACAAATAGTTAAAAATAGAACTACAAAACGCACGTTGGAGATTAAACAACAGATAACAGTCAGCACCAGCATCCAGCAACTGTGTTTATTTAATGTGAAAAATGTGGCTTACAATATGTCGGAGAAATGAGTAAAACAATAGCTGCAAGGCTGAGACAACACAAATACAATATTAACAATGCAAAAAAGACAACTAAAAGGATTGTTCAACATTACATGGCACATGGCATTGAAGCTCTAAAAGTATACCTGGACTTCAACACAATCCCAACTGGACAGAAGGACAAAGACGTTTGAATGAAAAACAATGGATCAAGAACCTCAACACGGATTGTCCTGGAGGTTTAAACATGCCAAAATATTAGACAAGTTGTTTTGATTTTGTACCAAAACTCCACAGCCATATACATGCTAAACACAGCCAACAATCAATGGAAATCAGACTTTGAATAGTTAGCACATTCCACACCAAGCCAACCTGGGACACGAAGCAAGAGTGTACAGTGCACTGAAGTCCCCTCAGTCAACCCCCACCACTCTTGGCCCCCTCTCTCTCTCTCTCGCTCACTCACTGCCTTGCTCTCTCCCACAATGTTAATGTTAGTAAAGTTACACCTATTTTATGTAAATAACATGGTAAAATGTGCAGCATTGGGAGGTAAAGGGGAGACACTTTAATTGTGAAGGGACGACAGGATGAGGAAAGGTGGTGTTGTTGCTAATTGTCGAGAGTAATGGCTATATATGGTGATATTGAACAGTCAAACTATTCGTATCAATATACGGCTGTATCAAAAGAAAATTATGTCATAGGTATATATAAAGACTGAATATAATTAACAACACATCTTGTACTCTGGCACAAACTATTTACAGTGGAATAAGATATGCGTGTACATGTACATTTGGGGGTCCTTTAATTAAAACAGAAAGGAGAGGTCGCACAAGTCCCCGATGACAAAAATGCTTTCATTGTTACCGACGTTTTGACAAACAAGTTTCCTTCTTCAGGGGTCCTTGAGGGAAATTGAGTCCCTATTCATTAAAATGGAGGGGGTGGGGGGGCATAGTAAATAAGTAATTTTATTATTTTGTCCCAGTAACTAGTAATACAACTAATAATTTTCCAAATTTGAGTAATAATATTACTAATAATATTATGTTACTATTTTCCAAAAGGAACTATAGTGTGTAGTATAGGGTCACACACAGGCCTGGCTGAGGCTCCATTAGTTTCCCTCCCTGCTGTCAACTCTGCTTAAACCATTCTGACCTGAGATCAGATTCTAAAAATGTCTTCTACATCCTGACAGTTTTCCATTCTGACCTGAGATCAGATTCTAAAAAATGTCTTCTACATCCTGACAGTTTTCTGAAAACGCTATGTTTCTACGTCAGTCGTTCTTCCATTTTTCAAAAATAGCAGACCTACAAGCTTGTAGATCTGCTATTTTTCAATAGCTAAAGCATAACACAATGCTAACACCAAAAGGGGTTCCCGCTCAAAATGGCTTAAATTGAAAACCTATATATATAACTATCGATCTGCTGAGTGCGCTTACCAAAGAGTTACCAAATTCAAAATCAATGGCGATATGAGAAAGTTGATCTCGCGGTTCCGACTGACTTGAAATGTTTTAGGTATACAAAGTCCTCAAAGGCTCAAGTGCTCCGTCGATGCACGCCAGGTATCGAATGCCGTTACGAAGCAAACTGAGACCGAGGCTATATCGCATTATTTCCCCTCCGCCATAGCTTTTATTATTGTTTTATTTCTCTAACGAGTGGGACTCCAGACTTCATTATTCTCAGTCTTCTTCTCGATTGCACACATGAGGCCATCTCTGCGTATACTGCCAGGGGAGTGGTATAACCCATTCTGAACGGGAACCCCTTTTGGTGTTAGCATCATGTTATGCTTTAGCTATTGAAAAATAGCAGATCTACAAGCTCATAGCGCGCCACCGAGTGGCACGCTACGAGCTTGTAGGTCTGCTATTTTTGAAAAATTCGAAGAACGACTGACATTTTTAGAATCTGATCTCAGGTCAGAATGGGTTAATCAGACCAGTGTGTGTCCAGTGGAAACCTCGTATGAATCTGATATCAGGTCAGAATGGGATAATTATATAGCAATAGAAGACCAGCAAGATCATAAATAAATAAATAAGAAACTGCCACAGCTAATCATCACAACAGGCTGAGATTTCGTTTCACTGGGATTTGAATATAATATAATATGTGTCTGCGATCCATGAGAGCATATACTGTAGGAATCTATGAGCCGAGGGATGAGTGTATGCACCATGGTTATCACATATATTTATCCCATTCTGAACGGGAACCCATTTTGGTGTCAGCATCATGTTACGCTTTAGCTATTGAAAAATAGCAGATCTACAAGCTCATAGCGCACCACCGAGTGGCGCGCTACGAGCTTGTAGGTCTGCTATTTTTTTTTAAATTGAAGAACGACTGACATTTTTAGAATCTGATCTCAGGTCAGAATGGGTTATAATCAGACCAGTGTGTGTCCAGTGGAAACCTCGTATGAATCTGATCTCAGGTCAGAATGGGTTATTTATTCATTCCCCTCCATTGTTTTGCTAGTCCCCAGTTATTTGCCTGCCTCCCTCCCTCTAGGACCCCCAGGGGTCCTTGGGTTCCAGGGGGTCCCTAGCTAGATGATATAGATATAGGAACCAAATGGACCCTTATGGGTCTGTAACTCTGAGTGTATACAAATGGGACCAGATTGACCCTATAAAGTGTCCATTTATTTGGTCGCATTTGTACACTCTCAGAGTCAAATAAACATTGATTTTACAATATAAACGGAGGTCCTAGAGATAGAAATGCCTGCATTCTGACCTGAGATCAGATTCTAAAAATGTCTTCTACATCCTGACAGTTTTCTGAAAAAGCTATGTTTCTATGTCAGTCGTTCTTCGATTTTTCAAAAATAGCAGATCTACAAGCTCATAGCGCGCCACCAAAATGGGTTAAATGGGGGTCCGTAGCCTGATGCATGTCAAACTGGGGGTCCTTAAAATCAAAATGGTTGAGAATCACTGCTAGAGCCGTAACATTATTGTCTTATGGGGGTCCCATGGTATATCTCCTCAAATGGGGGTAGCCTGGCTCCAGCCCTGAATCGCTAACCACACCCAACCCATTCTGGGCGGGAACCCCTATTGGTATCTTACCCCCTCAGGCCGGGCACCCATATTTGGGTTCTGTACAGTATGTACAGTATTCAAAAATGTAAAAACTTTGATGCTGCTATATAAATATTTGAAGTTTTTCAGAAACCTTAGGTCAGGATTTAGAGGCGTTTTTAGAATCGGCTTTAGGCCTAAATGGGTTAAGAAAATATGTTCTGGCGAATGAAGTGAAACAAAATAGTGTCAGGCTAGGTGCGCTGGCTAATACATGTCCATTTGGGGGTCCTTGACATGAAAAAGTTTGGGGTGCACTGACTTAGGGAATGTACACGTGGTTACATTATATGGGTTTATTTCGTCATAGTGCCGCAGCGTACAGTGGAGTACTGTAGTGCAGGTACAGTAATTGCTACGAGAGAGAGAGAGGATTAAAAAAAGAACAGGATTAGGTGTGTTTAACCCATTTTGTGCAGGAACCCATTTTGGTATTAGCATTACGTTATGCTTTGAAAAATTAAATTATTTTTTAAATCGAAGAACGACTGACATAGAAACATAGCTTTTTCAGAAAACTGTCAGGATGTAGAAGACATTTATTAGAATCTGATCTCAGGTCAGAATGGAAAACTGTCAGGATGTAGAAGACATTTTTAGAATCTGATCTCAGGTCAGAATAGATTAAGGCTAAACTTAGTAATTGTCTTCCCTTTATGTAGACGTAGGGTTATTCCAGGGGAGAGAGAGCGCTCAGTGGTGAGCAAACACACACACAGGCCTTTTAAAGCTCAGGCACCAATTAGGGAATGAGGAGCAGAGCTCCTTATGATGAATGAGGAGCAGAGCTCCTTATGATGAATGAGGAGCAGAGCTCCTTATGATGAATGAGGAGCAGAGCTCCTTATGATGAATGAGGAGCAGAGCTCCTTATGATGAATGAGGAGCAGAGCTCCTTATGATGAATGAGGAGCAGAGCTCCTTATGATGAATGAGGAGCAGAGCTCCTTATGATGAATGAGGAGCAGAGCTCCTTATGATGAATGAGGAGCAGAGCTCCTTATGATGAAATATGATGCTATAAGAGCTGTGGAACGGTGCACGCACGCACGCACACGCATACGCACACGCACGCACTGTGTATAGGTGAAATAGGCGTGTCCTAAGTACCAGGTCTTATTACTTAACGTAAGATCTGGAGGCGTGATCAATGCCATTTGGCTATTCTGAGTGTCCAAAGAGTTAAGTAATAAGTTAAGTAATAAGACCTGGTATACTTATAAGACACGAAAAATACAGCCCTATATGTCATTAAGCCATTTTAATATACTGTACTATTGTGTGCGTGCGTGCGTCTGAGCTACATTCAAAGTGGATAAAGTGAGCGACAGAGTGAAGGAGGACACTGACATTTATACATCGTGTGCGTGCGTGTGTCATAGGGTCATAGGGGCGTGTCATAGGGTCATAGGGGTGTGTCATAGGGTCATAGGGTTGTGTCATAGGGTCATAGGGGCGTGTCATAGGGTCATAGGGGTGTGTCATAGGGTCATAGGGTTGTGTCATAGGGTCATAGGGGCGTGTCATAGGGTCATAGGGGTGTGTCATAGGGTCATAGGGGCGTGTCATAGGGTCATAGGGGCGTGTCATAGGGGTGTCACAGGGGGCGGCCTTAGGAATCTGGACCAAATATGATGAGGCCCCCATACTGTATATACCTATGACATAATTATGTTCATACAGGTGTATCGACACAAATAGTTTGGACTGTTCAATGGCGCAGCCATTAACACCTCTCCTCATCCTGTCGTCCCTTCACAATAAAGTGTCTCCCATTTACCTCCCAATGCTGGTGCTGCACATTTTACCCATGAGGTTATTAACAGGAAATAGGTGTAACTTTGTAACTTTGTAACATTGTATGTAGTCATAGCACGTCATAGTACATACTATATAGTATAGTATATATATATAGTTTATATGTATAGTTTCATTATATAGATATTCCACTGTTACGTTCTTAGCTTACGCATCTTTCTTGATAAATGTTTTTATGTGATGTATTCCCATGCTTTTTTAGTTCTTGCTTAATGTAAGTCGCTCTGGATTAAGAGCGTTTTGCATACAGTATCATCTGGAAACCTCGTACAGTACAATATGTCCGACCAAAACTGTTAACATTTCAGGATTCAAATTCGTAGAGAGGGAGGGAGACGCGCACACTGTCACTTGTAGGTTTCATATTCAAAAGCATGCTTTTGTGTGACACCGTCATTTACACAAAAAAATACACAAAAAAATAGAATATGGAAATAAGAGGTTTCTACCCGACAGTGACGATAAAAGAAAGTATACATACATAGTTTTAAAAACACAACTATACAGCGATGACAGCGGTGAAGGCCAATGATAACAGTTAGTGTGGACGGCCCATCCTGACAGTTTTAATTCTGACCTGAGATCAGATTCTAAAAATGTCTTCTATGTCAGTCGCTCTTCGATTTTTCAAAAATAGCAGACCTACAAGCCACCCAGAATGGGTTAACTGCACTTTAACAATTAGTAATGGATTGGTTTCATTTATATTCCTGTAGATCAGAGCCTCTCAAAGCCGCTTTAATCTCAAGGACCCCCATAACTCTGTAAAGTTATATGGACCCGTAAGGGTCCAGTTGGGATGCTTTTTTATGGCTAGGTCTTTTTGCTTTTATTAGAGTTGTTTTTCATTTCATACTTTCATCTTTATTACATTTTTACTTTTCTCTGTATATATATATATATCTCTGTGTGTGCGTGTGCGTGTGTGTGCGTGTGTGTGTGTGTGTGTGTGTGTGTGTGTGTGTGTGTGTGTGTGTGTGTGTGTGTGCACGTACTGCAGTGCAGTGCATCTGTGACGCCTGAATCCCCCACAGGGAACAGTAAAGCTTTATTATACTGTATCACACCGGGCATCTGTGTGTGTGTGTGCGTGCGTGTGTGCGTGTGTGTGTGTGTGTGTGTGCGTGTGTGGCATCTAGAACAGTGTGGTTTTCATTCAACCAGTGGTCCGGGGACCACCAGTGGTCCTTGAGGGGGTTCCAGGTGGTCCAGGGACCACCAGTGGTCCTTGAGGGGGTTCCAGGTGGTCCGGGGACCACCAGTGGTCCTTGAGGGGGATTCCAGATGGTCCCCATATACAGCTAAATGATGGAGAGTTGGTGTAACCACATGGACCCTTATACATATTTCACTCTTAGCGACGTGGCGGCCATCTTACCTCGGGGCAGCATAACATTGTGTCTATGGGGAAAATACTTTTTAAATAACCATAACTTGCTAAAATTTCAACCGATTTTCAAACGGTTTGGTTTGTTATAAACGCCAGAGTCTGCATACTCCATCGACCAACCCGTTTGTAAATCCATCCAGATTTGAGGGAGTTATGACTATTATTGTTTGAGCTGCCATGGAACATACTGTACTGTAGCACCTCAGCAAGATGGCCGCCGGGTGAACTACGTCAGAGACTTGGCCTTGAGCCATCTAGCCTTTATATGTCTATGGGGAAAACACAGAGCCATAGAGTAAGACAGAGTTACGACATCTCCGTTCACTTCATGGGGCTTCAGTCCAATGGTGGCTCTTCTACATATACTTCTATTGGCGAAGAGTGACAATGTCCTGGACCCGAAGTTGGCAGAAATTGAATGCACTGGACTCAGGCCCAGCTTTAATGATCTTAAATGTCACTGTACAATACTTAAGCACAGTTAGCACTAAAATTGCTGATATTTGCGCCGCCCTCGTTGAAAACAATGTAGTCCCCTATACTATTCAAGCTCAAAACGCATGAATAATATCTATTCAAGAGACTATATATGACAAAAACTAAAATAATATCTATTCAAGAGACTATATATGACAAAAACTAAAATAATATCTATTCAAGAGACTATATATGACAAAAACTAAAATAATATCTATTCAAGAGACTATATATGACAAAAACTAAAATAATATCTATTCAAGAGACTATATATGACAAAAACTAAAATTATATCTATTCAAGAGACTATATATGACAAAAACTAAAATAATATCTATTCAAGAGACTATAATATATGACAAAAACTAAAATTATATCTATTCAAGAGACTATAATATATGACAAAAACTAAAATAATATCTATTCAAGAGACTATATATGACAAAAACTAAAATTATATCTATTCAAGAGACTATATATGACAAAAACTAAAATAATATCTATTCAAGAGACTATATATGACAAAAACTAAAATAATATCTATTCAAGAGACTATAATGTATGACAAAAACTAAAATAATATCTATTCAAGAGACTATATATGACAAAAACTAAAATAATATCTATTCAAGAGACTATATATGACAAAAACTAAAATAATATCTATTCAAGAGACTATATATGACAAAAACTAAAATAATATCTATTCAAGAGACTATAATGTATGACAAAAACTAAAATAATATCTATTCAAGAGACTATATAATGACAAAAACTAAAATAATATCTATTCAAGAGACTATATATGACAAAAACTAAAATAATATCTATTCAAGAGACTATATATGACAAAAACTAAAATCTACACTGGTACCAGAAAGAAAGAAAGAAAGAGAGAGAGCGAGAGAGAGAGCGAGAGAGATAGAGAGAGACGGGTCTTGTCTCTCCTCTCTCTCTCTCCCACTCACACGAACTCTCTTCTTCTGCCATCATGCCTGTCTGTGGTGGGAGGAGGGCTCCTCTATTAGACCACTTTTGACCTGAGATCAGGTTCTAAAAATGTCTTCTACATCCTGACAGTTTTCTGAAAAAGCTATGTTTCTGTGTCAGTCGTTCTTCGATTTTTCAAAAATAGCAGACCTACAAGCTCGTAGCGCGCCACTCGGTGGCGCGCTATGAGCTTGTAGATCTGCTATTTTTCAATAGCTAAAGCATGACATAATGCCAACACCAAAAAGGGTTCTCGCCCAACATTAATTGAATTAAATTGAATGCTGAAGTTTGTATCAAACGTGGGCTGTACAGCTGTCCATGATATACGTCCAGATACTTTCTGACCCCTCTCCCTGAACCTGTCATCGGTGGAGATCGAGGCCTCTAGCTTCTAAAGACCCTGAGAGCTATCTGCTCCAAACCAATTGGCCTCGGGTGCTGAGCAGTGAGGCAGGAGTCAGCATCCTGTGGCCCTCCAGGTCGGTTGGAAGGACGTGGCCGGAGAGAAAGAGATGAAATACTGAATACAAAGGCAGGGAAAAGTAAAGTTGCTGTTACAGCAACTATGTTCCATAGAGAACCCTTTTTCATGTCAAGGACATGTTTTTTTCAAGATCTTTTGAAAGCTATTTTCCGCTAACTTATCCCATTCTGACCTGAGATCAGATTCTAAAAATGTCAGTCGTTCTTCGATTTTTCTAAAAATAGCAGACCTACAAGCTCGTATCGCGCCACTCGGTGGCGCGCTATGAGCTTGTAGATCTGCTATTTTTCAATAGCTAAAGCATAACATGATGCCAACACCAAAATGGGTTCCCGTTCAGAATGGGTTAAAAAGTGCACTTTTTTATTACGAAGCCTAAAAAGAAAAAACAGAAATATAATTTCTAATTCATATTAACGAAGCTACAACGGCAATTTCCAATGGCCGAAAACACAATTGACTCGTTAATCGGCAATTAAACAATGTCCAACAGCGTTATACAATCACTGCATTCACTAAATGTCTAGAGAGAGTACCACAGACGATAAACAGTTTAAGTCCAATTTATATTCTTCTCTTAAAAAATTTATCCCACGATTTTGTAACCCATTTTTCACCCCTGTGTCAATCATCTAATGTGATCCTGGGCTCTACACACCCTCCGCCAACCTGGGGAGAGCAACGGACTTGAACTCATGCTTCCTTCATGCCTGAGTGTCCAAGTTGCTCCTTTACACCTGACAGGGGGGAGTTACCCTGGTTGGACGTAGCGCGTGGAAGGAACACGTTATTCCAACCAGTTCCTTTCCCCTCCATCAGGCGCCCCGGCTGGCCAGGGGGAGGCAGTTTAGAGACCAGGATTACTGCATGTTTTTGTGAGGGTACCTACCCTATAGGGGACACGGGGAGAACATGCAAACTCCACACAGAAAGGCCCTTTCGCCAACCCCGCCTTCGGGTATGGGCACTGATGACGTGGAGGAGGGAACACGCCGCCAGCACCCACAGCGCCCTGAGCGGGAATCGAACCCAGGACCTTCTAGCTGTGAGGCGACAGCACTACCAACTGTGCCACCCACCGTGTCCAATTTTTATTCTGACCCCTCCACGAAAAGGCCTCGTTGTCCTGACCCCTTATCTATCATTTATACATTATGGATAATTAGTGTGGACTTAAACGGGTTTTTTTCGTCTGTAGTACTGTCCATTGCTCATGGATAACCATCTCAATGTCCATTCCTGCATGGGAAAGGAACTGGTCGGAATAACGTGTTCCTTCCACGCTCTACGTCCGACCGGGAGAAACTCCCCCCTGTCAGGTGAAAAGAAGCAGTGTGGACTCATGCATATAAGGAAGCATGAGGTCAGTCCCCCCAGGTTGGCAGAGGTAGTGTAGCGCCCAGGATTACATTAGATAATTGACACTGGGTGAAAAAATGGGTTGCAAAATCATGGGATAAGGCCTGGACCGTGGCTCAGTCCAGGCACCTTGGCTGGTAATCCAGTCGCAGTGTGCCGCGGGTTCGACTCCCGATCCCGACGGCCTTTACTGCATGTCACTTCCCCATCTCTCTCCCTATTTCCAGTCAGCCTACTGTCTGGCGGAAGCCGCAACAAAAAAAAACATAAAAAAATAAATAAAAAAAATTAATCGTGGGATAAAAATTATATATATGTGACCAGTGCCAACAAAACATGCCTCATGTCGCCAGAATGAACATGCCTTAAATCAATAAATAAACTCGTTTTTTTTTTTTATGTGATTTTCTTTTTTTTTCATATTTATACAGTTTGAATGTTGAAGAAGGTTTTCATTCAAACAGATTGTTCATTTGGGCAAATGAAATGTATACATTTATACGTCAAAGTGGGCTTGTTTTTTAACAAGTTTCTGGGGCAGAAGAGCGCAGTTCCGAGATTTGCATGTTGTTTACAATTGGTCCTGGAATCTCTTTGTCCTCAGGTTTCACGCTCTGATCACCGCCCATTAGCGTGCTTGTGTTTGTAAACACAGAAGTATTCTACATGGCTATAGTATAGTATGGAGGAGCATTTGGGTTAGACTTTACAGAAAATAAACAAAACCACGTATAGCTACTCACTGAAATACACTTCCCAGCTTGGAGTCTTTCACCAACAAACAACAGGCTAGAAGCTAGCTAGCCTAGTTAGCTAGCCGTTTGTGTCGTGTGTTAAAGAGCAAAGAGATCACACGTCTTTTCTTTTAATCACAACTCGCTCATTTCTTGCTCATTTAAAAAAAGGTTATATACTATGTAAACTATGAAATGCAGGCTTTCATTTGGTATATAGAACGTTTGTGTAGGCCCTCTCTACGAAACGGTATCAAGTGAAAAGGAAATGTCGGAAATCGGTTTATTGTGTAAAAGATTGGATACGTCTTTTCAAATACGGCCGTTAGTACTGTTAATTCAACATCCGGTGAGGGGAGGATACGGATCGTGTATGTATTGTGTATATAAATCAGCGCAGACAGTGGGTGGCCTTTAGACCGGATGTAAGCCTTGCACACTAAATAGACACCAGGCATTGTGACTGCATGTGGACAGATCTGTTTATTAAAATAGCAAATCTACAAGCGCACAACATCATAGCCTGATGCGTCGATTTTATTTATTTAAAATACTGGGTCAATTGTCTGACTTTGATTGTTTAAAGTAGACCTGCATAAAATGGTGTACTGCAGCTATTTACAACCAGGTAGTGTATAAGTTAAATTGAACACTTAACTTAATATTTAATACTTGAATACTTATACTTAGTATTTAATACTTAGTACTTTCAAAAGGGTTTATTGGGGCACCTTACACATTGCATTGTTTGTTCTACTGGCTTAAACATGTCAGTGTTTCTAGTGTTGCACTGTTGACAGCTAAAACGTCCTATTGTCTCTTGTCCCTCCCATTGTCACACCCACTTCTGTCCAGCTCTAAGGTGATAAAATGTTGTGAATATTGAAAAGGGCTTTTCTCAGCTTTGGGTGAAAGGCCCCAGTCATTTTAAAATGGTTATATCTCCTTCAATTATTGTCCAATTTCATTGAATGATACATCATATGAAAGCTTACATTCTGTACTTTAATAATCTGTAAAAATCTGAAAAATGGAAAAGGCGACATGAGGCATGTTTTGTTGGCACTGGTCACATATATAAATAAAAACCGGTCATGGATATCCATCAAAATCAGCAGCGATAAAAGGCATGGATGCCTTCCTCCTCCCTCCATAAAAGCACCGCGGTGTCAAAGTGCTCTTCAATAAAAAACGGCCAAAACGTTCGACCTCCTCGTCGTCGTCTGCGTCGACCGAAAGAGGCGTCACACACTTTTCTAAAACCACTTATCAATCAATCAATCAATCAATAACAGGGACTTAATGGAGAGTTTATCCTTTCCGTCTCACTGGACTGCACTTCTGAATGCTTAACCCATTCTGGGTGGGAACCCCTTTTGGTGTTAGCACTATGTTATGCTTTAGCTATTGAAAAATAGCAGATCTACAAGCTCGTAGCGCGCCACCGAGTGGCGCGCTACGAGCTTGTAGGTCTGCTATTTTTTGAAAAATCGAAGAACGACTGACATAGAAACATAGCTTTTTCAGAAAACTGTCAGGATGTAGAAGACATTTTTTAGAATCTGATCTCAGGTCAGAATGGAAAACTGTCAGGATGTGTAGAAGACGTTTTTTAGAATCTGATCTCAGGTCAGAATGGAAAACTGTCAGGATGTATAGAAGACGTTTTTAGAATCTGATCTCAGGTCAGAATGGAAAACTGTCAGGATGTATAGAAGACGTTTTTTAGAATCTGATCTCAGGTCAGAATGGAAAACTGTCAGGATGTATAGAAGACGTTTTTTAGAATCTGATCTCAGGTCAGAATGGAAAACTGTCAGGATGTATAGAAGACGTTTTTTAGAATCTGATCTCAGGTCAGAATGGAAAACTGTCAGGATGTATAGAAGACGTTTTTATAGAATCTGATCTCAGGTCAGAATGGAAAACTGTCAGGATGTATAGAAGACGTTTTTAGAATTTGAACTCAGGTCAGAATGGAAAACTGTCAGGATGTATAGAAGACGTTTTTAGAATCTGATCTCAGGTCAGAATGGAAAACTGTCAGGATGTATAGAAGACGTTTTTAGAATTTGAACTCAGGTCAGAATGGAAAACTGTCAGGATGTATAGAAGACGTTTTTAGAATCTGATCTCAGGTCAGAATGGAAAACTATCAGGATGTAGGAGACATTTTTTTAATCTGATCTCAGGTCAGAATGGAAAACTGTCAGGATGTATAGAAGACGTTTTTTAGAATCTGATCTCAGGTCAGAATGGAAAACTGTCAGGATGTATAGAAGACGTTTTTAGAATCTGATCTCAGGTCAGAATGGAAAACTGTCAGGATGTATAGAAGACGTTTTTAGAATCTGATCTCAGGTCAGAATGGAAAACTGTCAGGATGTATAGAAGACGTTTTTTAGAATCTGATCTCAGGTCAGAATGGAAAACTGTCAGGATGTATAGAAGACGTTTTTTAGAATCTGATCTCAGGTCAGAATGGAAAACTGTCAGGATGTAGAAGACGTTTTTAGAATCTGATCTCAGGTCAGAATGGAAAACTGTCAGGATGTATAGAAGACATTTTTTAGAATCTGATCTCAGGTCAGAATGGAAAACTGTCAGGATGTATAGAAGACGTTTTTTAGAATCTGATCTCAGGTCAGAATGGAAAACTGTCAGGATGTAGAAGACGTTTTTAGAATCTGATCTCAGGTCAGAATGGAAAACTGTCAGGATGTATAGAAGACATTTTTTAGAATCTGATCTCAGGTCAGAATGGAAAACCGTCAGGATGTATAGAAGACGTTTTTTAGAATCTGATCTCAGGTCAGAATGGCTTAAGGTGACACATCTGTTCCTGCTACTGGTGCTTCTGGAACCAAAGCCACCTCCTCCTCCTAACAACGACCACCATGCAAGGCAATACGCATAATTATTATACCACCTTGTTCCTTTTTATTATAGGCTTTGGAATTGATTTACATCATGGGTTTTCAACAGGTGGTCCGTGGACCACTGGTGGTCCGTGAAGGTGTTGCATGTGGTCCCTGACCATGCATTTAGTAATGTAGGAAAGTGAAGATTCATATTTGAATTTATTGTATTGACCACAAGTTGAGAAACAATGCAGTAAATAATCTGGTGACAAATGATGTCGATGTTGTCAGTTACTGGGAAGACGGATGTCAAGAACTTCCACAGAAAAGTGAGTTAGAATCTCAAGGGAAACTGTACCGGATTGCCTGGTTGAGTCACCATTA
>NC_139709.1:5964443-6072726 GCF_964188405.1 Protomyctophum parallelum
GCATATTTTTCTCATTAGCCAGCAGGGATCCTTTTAAAAACGTTCCCCCCCTCTTCCCCTTTTCCATATTGAACCAGCGAAAGAAAACATGTAAGATCACACGGTGTTAAAAGTAGCTTTTGCTGGACCTGTGTAAATAAATACAAGCTGCACAGAGAGAGCGAAGGTTTCCCCAGCACAGGAACTGAGAGTAAACACACATCCTACACCAGTGCTTCCCCAAAGTGGGGGTCTGCATTGACGGTCCGGGGACCCCCAGGGGGTCCTTGAGGGAGTTCCAGGGGGTCCCCCAGCTAAATGATAGTTTGGAACCAAATGGACCCCTTATGGGTCTGTAACTCTGAGAGTGTACAAATGGAACCAAATGGACCCTTATGGGTCTGTAACTCTGAGAGTGTACAAATGGAACCGAATGGACCCTTATGGGTCTGTAACTCTGAGAGTGTACAAATGGAACCCAATGGACCCTTATGGGTCTGTAACTCTGAGAGTGTACAAATGGAACCGAATGGACCCTTATGGGTCTGTAACTCTGAGAGTGTACAAATGGAACCAAACGGACCCTTATGGGTCTGTAACTCTGAGAGTGTACAAATGGAACCCAATGGACCCTTATGGGTCTGTAACTCTGAGAGTGTACAAATGGAACCAAATGGACCCTTATGGGTCTGTAACTCTGAGAGTGTACAAATGGAACCAAACGGACCCTTATGGGTCTGTAACTCTGAGAGTGTACAAATGGAACCAAATGGACCCTTATGGGTCTGTAACTCTGAGAGTGTACAAATGGAACCAAACGGACCCTAACGGGTCCATATGGTTCCATGTCTGTACACTCTCAGAGTTAAATTAGGTCTCCTCCTCTGCCCTCCCTCCCTCCCTGCCTCTGTTCACAATGGCGACAGGTGCATTACTATACTGTATAGTACAGGTGCATTACTATACTGTATAGTACAGGTGCATTGCTATACTGTACAGTCACAGTGCCCTGCTGTTTATAAACACCAAAACACGGATGGGAAGATTTAAAAGCAACTGTACAGACAAAAAGGGGGGGGGGGGGGGAATCACACTCGTGTGAAGTGAGGGGCGCCAACTGTGGCTGAAACATGACGTCATGCATGGGGGGGGGGGGGGGGGGAGCTTCTTAAAGCAAATATTAAAAAGTCCATAGACTTAATTGGCTGTGAAAGTGAAAGCCATGCAGACAAAAAAAAAAAAAGCAAGCTCCAAAGTCACCTATAATAAGCAGACATGGCAACCCTGCCACCGAACCCCTGCTCCCATAAAACACCAAGAAGAAAAAACACATACCTGCTAGAGGTTACCTGGCAACCCATTCATTATGACCCATTTAGTCAGTGTTGTTGTTTTCGTCGACTAAAACTAAGACGAAAAATGTTCGTCGACTACCTTTTTCCACTGACAAAAACTACATGGAAACTAAATAAAAACTAAGCCATGACGACTAAAACTATAAGAATAAATATATACTGACAATTTCGTCAACAGATAAAAACTAGACTAAAATGTCAGGAAGGGACTAGTGGACAAGAGATCATTATAAGTCATTTTACACTTGGTTGCATGCTTAAAATAACCGATCTACAAGCTCACACTGTGAGCTTGTAGAGCAGCAATTTTCAGCAAGTGTAAAAACAGTCATTATACGACGGCATAAAGATTTAGTCGACTAAAATCCTATGATATTAGTCAACTAAAACTATAGACTGACACTAAGACATTCCGGGTGACTAAAATGTGACTAAAACTAAATGAAAGGTATTCAAGAGACTATGACTAAAACATCACAATCTGCTGCCAAAAACAACACTGCGTTGAGCTCACCTCTAGAGAGGAAGGAAGCTAACCAGTGGCATCCGCTGTGACTCATGGTGAGCCTGCCTGCCTGCCTGCCTGTATGCCTGCCTGCCTGCCTGCCTGTCTGTCTGCCTGTCTGCCTGCCTGCCTGCCTGCCTGTGCACAAGCGGACAAGCATGGGGCCCCCGAGGGGAGGCCGGGCCCCGAGGGGGAGGCCCTGCCGTGGGGCCTGCAGGCCAACTAACAAAACAGTTATTTATTATGAGGCACTGCACTGACTGCAGCGTGAATGAGAGCTCCGTTGGAACGTCGTGTGTGAACCCAGTTGGCAGGGAGCCAAGACAACCAGGAGGTCAGGGGAAGTCGCCCCCCCCCCTTCCCCTTTCATGACCACGACGACAGGCCCGGGAAATTATATATATTCCCCGTGCATTTTTCCGGTAGACATTTCAAAAAGTATTTATTTAACCTATTCTGAACGGGAACCCATTTTGGTGTTATAGCATCATGTCGTGCTTTAGCTATTTAAAAATAGCAGATCTACAAGCTCATAGCGCGCCACCGAGTGGCGCGCTACGAGCTTGTAGGTCTGCTATTTTTTTAAAATCGACAGAACGACTGACATTTTTAGAATGTGATCTCGAGTCAGAATGGGTTCATCAGACCAGTGTGTGTGTCCAGTGGAAACCTCGTATGAATCTGATCTCAGGTCAGAATGGGATAAAGATCTTGTGTATAAGCCTCGAAGAGACAGAGCCAACTCGGATCGTGACAAATCATGACAACAAACCGAACAAATAATTACAAAGAAGAAAAACAACAACAACAAAGTGTTGTACAATGCTCTTTTTTTCTTCTTTCTAATTATTTGTTCGGCCACAAAAAACTGTGTTTGATGTCATGATTTGTCACGATCCGAGTTTGGCTCTGTTCGAGGCTTACACTGATCTCTAAATAAGTCAAAATCAATTCAAAATGTCGTCGTGTTGAAAAATAAACTGACTAAAATAACCAAACTGACTGTATGTAATGCGTTTTATTTTCGTTTTAGTTTTAGTTTTGTCATCATTATTTATTTATTTTTGTTCTTTATTTATTGTTGTCAAAACATTCCGTGATAAGATTTTTTTTGTATTTGTGCTGCCATGGGGATGTGGGGGGGAAGGGGGGGGGGGATATATGTAAATTGCTTTGAAAATACTTCTTTGTAAATACAATCAATAAACATATGTTTTAAAAAAAATAAAAAAGAACCAAACTGCATGCTGGTCAACGACAAAGAGCGAAAAACGGGCGAATTACAACATAAAAAACATAAAAACAAAAGACGGGTTTAGCGGGTTTAGCAGGGTAAGACAAAGGAGAAAAGGTCGGGTTTATTAGGGGGTTCCACAAGGAAAGTGTTTAAGCTCGGCATCGAGATCGAGAGAGATTAGATTTTAGATTTATTTTACTTGCACAACACTTTAACCCATTCTGAACGGGAATCCATTTTGGTGTTAGCATCATGTCGTGCTTTAGCTATTGAAAAACAGCAGCTCTACAAGCTCATAGTGCGCCACCGAGTGGCACGCTACGAGCTTGTAGGTCTGCTATTTTTGAAAAAATCGAAGAACGACTGACATTTTTTTAGAATCTGATCTCAGGTCAGATATGGGTCAATCGGACCAGTGTGTGTCCAGTGGAAACCTCGTATGAATCTGATCTCAGGTCAGAATCGGTTAAATATAACTATTATGCATATAGTTAGTTCTTTCCATGCAGGGCAAAGATGCCATGGGGTAGTTGTTGTTGTGCCCGGTGAGGTAAGAATATAAAAGGGAGAGTTATATGCGAGAACCTGCACCGTTTTTGCATTACACACAATATGAATGTATTAATATTAATATTAAAAACACAAACAAACATGTCATAGGTGGGGGGAGGGGGGGGCTGTTTATTTGCCCTCCTAGTGGAAAGAGCTGAGGACACAGTGGACCCCTCTGTTGTCTTAGGGACGACTAAATGGGTACGGTCATTAATCCCTTCTGAACGGGAACCACCTTTTTGGTGTTTTAAAGCATTGTGTTGAAAAATAGCAGATCTACAAGCTCATAGCGCGGCACCGAGTGGCGCGCTACGAGCTTGTAGGTCTGCTATTTTTGGAGAAAAAAATCGTGAAAATGTTGGCGTTCAAATCTTTGAATATATATTCTTTTCACAGCCAACGTTTTTTTTTAAACTCAAATCTTTGCTCCTGGGACAATAAGGTCCCTGCATGGTCCCTGGGACAAGGTCCCTGCAGGCTGGGACAAGGTCCCTGGTCCCTGGTCCCTGGGACAATAAGGTCCCTGCATGGTCCCTGGGACAAGGTCCCTGGTCCCTGGGACAAGGTCCCTGGTCCCTGGGACAATAAGGTCCCTGCAGGCTGGGACAAGGTCCCTGGTCCCTGGTCCCTGGGACAAGGTCCCTGCAGGCTGGGACAAGGTCCCTGGTCCCTGGGACAAGGTCCCTGCAGGCTGGGACAAGGTCCCTGGTCCCTGGGACAAGGTCCCTGCAGGCTGGGACAAGGTCCCTGGTCCCTGGGACAAGGTCCCTGCAGGCTGGGACAAGGTCCCTGGTCCCTGGGACAAGGTCCCTGCAGGCTGGGACAAGGTCCCTGGTCCCTGGGACAAGGTCCCTGCAGGCTGGGACAAGGTCCCTGGTCCCTGGGACAAGGTCCCTGCAGGCTGGGACAAGGTCCCTGGTCCCTGGGACAAGGTCCCTGCAGGCTGGGACAAGGTCCCTGGGACAAGGTCCCTGGGACAAGGTCCCTGCAGGCTGGGACAACATACTTTCAGATGGGAGTGTTTTTGGACGACTGACACACGTATAGAAACATAGGGTATTTTTTTTAACAGGAAAACGGTCAGGATTTAGAAGACATTATTTTGTAGACTGCAGGTTGCCAGGTCCAAATGGGTTAACAGGAGAAAGGCGAGCGGGGCAGAAGCAGAGGGCCTGTGTTTGTTTGCTTAGCAGAAAGTCTCCCGTGCTGCGGCGAGGCAGACCTCATGCCGGAGAGAGAGAGGGGGGGGAGAGGCGAGGGGGGTGGGGGGTGGGGAGGGGGGAGGGGGGAGGGGGGAGGGGGGGGTTCTCCAAATCCTCCCTTCGTTGTTTATACCTTTCAGGACGGGAACCCATTTTAATGTCTTTATATAAGCATTAAAATATACGTTATATATACTGTCGCTGTTGAAAAAATAGAAGATTTCTACAAGCTCATGCTATACGAGCTTGTATAGATCTGCTATTTTTGTGATTTTATTTTTGTGAAAATGCGGACGGAAATCTTTGAATAAATATTCTTTTGTTTTTAACTCAAATCTTTGCTTCATGTCCCCTCATGGAACAACATATTTTCAGATGGGGGTCCGCGGTCAAATACAGATAATTCTGGGGGTCCTTGACATGAACAAGGGTTGAGCACCACTGACATAATAATAGAAACATAGGTTTTTCAGAAAATGTTAGGATTTAGAAGCCATATTATTTTCTTTGTATAATCAGCCTTGGGGTCTGAATGGGTTATGTGTAACTCTGAGAGTGTAACAACTGACCCAAATGGACCTGCTTCTTCCCCCCCCCTCTGCCGTGCGTGCACGCATCGTGCACGCATCGCGCGCGCGCGTGTGTGTGTGTGTGTGTGTGCGTGCGTCGTGCACGCATGTGCTTTTGGAGTTACAAAAGGACTCCATCATCGATTAGGCACACACCGGCTGTGCCAAGAGAGAAGAGACGCACTTTTTTTTTCCGCAGTCCTTTTTGAAGGTCGAAAAAAGCCCTTTAAAAAAGAAGCATGATTCAATCATTCAGATTAGAGACGCAGGCTTGCCTCTACAGCTGGAATATCTTTTGGGATATACGACCCTCTGGCCCAGGACCACACAAGAGGATCGAAAGAAAGAAGGAAAGAAAGAAAAGCAGAAGAAAGTAGAATAGAGGTTTGAAAACAACTCTGACAGCGTGTCAGCGTGTTCAGCGTGCAAACCGAGTGTGAAATCGGCCATTTACCACGCCATCACGGCCCCGCAAGGAAATACACAAAACCATTTACCACGCCATCACGGCCCCGCAACGAAATACACTAAACCATTTACCACGCCATCACGGCACCGCAAAGAAATACACATTTACCACGCCATCACGGCCCCGCACAAGAAACACACTAAACCATTTACCACGCCATCACGGCCCCACAAAGAAACACACTAAACCATTTACCACGCCATCACGGCCCCACAAAGAAACACACTAAACCATTTACCACGCCATCACGGCCCCACAAAGAAACACACTAAACCATTTACCACGCCATCACGGCCCCACAAAGCAACACACTAAACCATTTACCACGCCATCACGGCCCCACAAAGAAACACACTAAACCATTTACCACGCCATCACGGCGCCGCAAAGAAACACACTAAACCATTTACCACGCCATCACGGCCCCACAAAGAAACACACTAAACCATTTACCACGCCATCACGGCCCCGCAAAGAAACACACTAAACCATTTACCACGCCATCACGGCCCCACAAAGAAACACACTAAACCATTTACCACGCCATCACGGCCCCACAAAGCAACACACTAAACCATTTACCACGCCATCACGGCCCCACAAAGAAACACACTAAACCATTTACCACGCCATCACGGCCCCGCAAAGAAACACACTAAACCATTTACCACGCCATCACGGCCCCACAAAGAAACACACTAAACCATTTACCACACCATCACGGCCCCACAAAGAAACACACTAAACCATTTACCACGCCATCACGGCCCCACAAAGAAACACACTAAACCATTTACCACGCCATCACGGCCCCGCTAAGAAATACACTAAACCATTTACCACGCCATCACGGCCCCGCAAAGAAACACACTAAACCATTTACCACGCCATCACGGCCCCGCAAAGAAACACACTAAACCATTTACCACGTCATCACGGCCCCGCAAAGAAACACACTAAACCATTTACCACGCCATCACGGCCCCGCAAAGAAATACACTAAACCATTTACCACGCCATCACGGCCCCACAAAGAAACACACTAAACCATTTACCACGCCATCACGGCCCCACAAAGAAACACACTAAACCATTTACCACGTCATCACGGCCCCGCAAAGAAACACACTAAACCATTTACCACGCCATCACGGCCCCACAAAGAAACACACTAAACCATTTACCACGCCATCACGGCCCCGCAAAGAAACACACTAAACCATTTACCACGCCATCACGGCCCCGCAAAGAAATACACTAAACCATTTACCACGCCATCACGGCCCCGCAAAGAAACACACTAAACCATTTACCACGCCATCACGGCCCCACAAAGAAATACACTAAACCATTTACCACGCCATCACGGCCCCGCAAAGAAATACACAAAACCATTTACCACGCCATCACGGCCCCACAAAGAAATACACTAAACCATTTACCACGCCATCACGGCCCCACAAAGAAACACACTAAACCATTTACCACGCCATCACGGCCCCACAAAGAAACACACTAAACCATTTACCACGCCATCACGGCCCCACAAAGAAACACACTAAACCATTTACCACGCCATCACGGCCCCGCAAAGAAACACACTAAACCATTTACCACGCCATCACGGCCCCACAAAGAAACACACTAAACCATTTACCACGCCATCACGGCCCCGCAAAGAAACACACTAAACCATTTACCACGCCATCACGGCCCCGCAAAGAAATACACTAAACCATTTACCACGCCATCACGGCCCCGCAAAGAAACACACTAAACCATTTACCACGCCATCACGGCCCCACAAAGAAATACACTAAACCATTTACCACGCCATCACGGCCCCGCAAAGAAATACACAAAACCATTTACCACGCCATCACGGCCCCACAAAGAAATACACTAAACCATTTACCACGCCATCACGGCCCCACAAAGAAACACACTAAACCATTTACCACGCCATCACGGCCCCACAAAGAAACACACTAAACCATTTACCACGCCATCACGGCCCCACAAAGAAACACACTAAACCATTTACCACGCCATCACGGCCCCGCTAAGAAATACACGAAACCATTTACCACGCCATCACGGCCCCGCAAAGAAACACACTAAACCATTTACCACGCCATCACAGCCCCGCAAAGAAACACACTAAACCATTTACCACACCATCACGGCCCCACAAAGAAACACACTAAACCATTTACCACGCCATCACGGCCCCACAAAGAAACACACTAAACCATTTACCACGCCATCACGGCCCCGCAAAGAAACACACTAAACCATTTACCACGCCATCACGACCCCACAAAGAAATACACACTAAACCATTTACCACGCCATCACGGCCCCGCAAAGAAACACACTAAACCATTTACCACGCCATCACGGCCCCGCAAAGAAACACACTAAACCATTTACCACACCATCACGGCCCCGCAAAGAAATACACTAAACCATTTACCACGCCATCACGGCCCCACAAAGAAACACACTAAACCATTTACCACGCCATCACGGCCCCGCAAAGAAATACACTAAACCATTTACCACGCCATCACGGCCCCGCAAAGAAATACACTAAACCATTTACCACGCCATCACGGCCCCACAAAGAAACACACTAAACCATTTACCACGCCATCACGGCCCCACAAAGAAATACACTAAACCATTTACCACGCCATCACGACCCCACAAAGAAACACACTAAACCATTTACCACGCCATCACGGCCCCGCAAAGAAACACACTAAACCATTTACCACGCCATCACGGCCCCGCAAAGAAACACACTAAACCATTTACCACGCCATCATGGCCCCACAAAGAAACACACTAAATCATTTACCACGCCATCACGGCCCCGCAAAGAAACACACTAAACCATTTACCACGCCATCACGGCCCCACAAAGAAATACACTAAACCATTTACCACGCCATCACGACCCCACAAAGAAACACACTAAACCATTTACCACGCCATCATGGCCCCACAAAGAAACACACTAAATCATTTACCACGCCATCACGGCCCCGCAAAGAAACACACTAAACCATTTACCACGCCATCACGGCCCCACAAAGAAATACACTAAACCATTTACCACGCCATCACGACCCCACAAAGAAACACACTAAACCATTTACCACGCCATCACGGCCCCACAAAGAAATACACTAAACCATTTACCACGCCATCACGACCCCACAAAGAAACACACTAAACCATTTACCACGCCATCATGGCCCCACAAAGAAACACACTAAATCATTTACCACGCCATCACGGCCCCGCAAAGAAACACACTAAACCATTTACCACGCCATCACGACCCCACAAAGAAACACACTAAACCATTTACCACGCCATCACGGCCCCACAAAGAAATACACTAAACCATTTACCACGCCATCACGGCCCCACAAAGAAACACACTAAACCATTTACCACGCCATCACGGCCACGCAAAGAAACACACTAAACCATTTACCACGCCATCACGGCCCCACAAAGAAATACACTAAACCATTTACCACGCCATCACGGCCCCGCAAAGAAACACACTAAACCATTTACCACGCCATCACGGCCCCGCAAAGAAACACACTAAACCATTTACCACGCCATCACGGCCCCACAAAGAAACACACTAAACCATTTACCACGCCATCACGGCCCCACAAAGAAACACACTAAACCATTTACCACGCCATCACGGCCCCGCAAAGAAATACACTAAACCATTTACCACGCCATCACGGCCCCACAAAGAAACACACTAAACCATTTACCACGCCATCACGACCCCGCAAAGAAACACACTAAACCATTTACCACGCCATCACGGCCCCGCAAAGAAATACACTAAACCATTTACCACGCCATCACGGCCCCGCAAAGAAACACACTAAACCATTTACCACGCCATCACGGCCCCGCAAAGAAACACACTAAACCATTTACCACGCCATCACGGCCCCGCAAAGAAACACACAAAACCATTTACCACGCCATCACGGCCCCGCAAAGAAACACACTAAACCATTTACCACGCCATCACGGCCCCGCAAAGAAATACACTAAACCATTTACCACGCCATCACGGCCCCACAAAGAAACACACTAAACCATTTACCACGCCATCACGGCCCCACAAAGAAACACACTAAACCATTTACCACGCCATCACGGCCCCACAAAGAAACACACTAAACCATTTACCACGCCATCACGGCCCCACAAAGAAACACACTAAACCATTTACCACGCCATCACGGCCCCACAAAGAAACACACTAAACCATTTACCACGCCATCACGGCCCCGCAAAGAAATACACTAAACCATTTACCACGCCATCACGGCCCCACAAAGAAACACACTAAACCATTTACCACGCCATCACGGCCCCACAAAGAAACACACTAAACCATTTACCACGCCATCACGGCCCCACAAAGAAACACACTAAACCATTTACCACGCCATCACGGCCCCACAAAGAAACACACTAAACCATTTACCACGCCATCACGGCCCCACAAAGAAACACACTAAACCATTTACCACGCCATCACGGCCCCGCAAAGAAATACACTAAACCATTTACCACGCCATCACGGCCCCGCAAAGAAACACACTAAACCATTTACCACGCCATCACGGCCCCGCAAAGAAACACACTAAACCATTTACCACGCCATCACGGCCCCACAAAGAAACACACTAAACCATTTACCACGCCATCACGGCCCCGCAAAGAAACACACTAAACCATTTACCACGCCATCACGGCCCCACAAAGAAATACACTAAACCATTTACCACGCCATCACGGCCCCACAAAGAAACACACTAAACCATTTACCACGCCATCACGGCCCCACAAAGAAACACACTAAACCATTTACCACGCCATCACGGCCCCGCAAAGAAACACACATTTACCACGCCATCACGGCCCCGCAAAGAAACACACTAAACCATTTACCACGCCATCACGGCCCCGCTAAGAAATACACTAAACCATTTACCACGCCATCACGGCCCCGCTAAGAAATACACTAAACCATTTACCACGCCATCACGGCCCCGCTAAGAAATACACTAAACCATTTACCACGCCATCACGGCCCCGCAAAGAAACACACTAAACCATTTACCACGCCATCACGGCCCCGCAAAGAAACACACTAAACCATTTACCACGCCATCACGGCCCCGCAAAGAAACACACTAAACCATTTACCACGCCATCACGGCCCCGCAAAGAAACACACTAAACCATTTACCACGCCATCACGGCCCCGCACAGAAACACACTAAACCATTTACCACGCCATCACGGCCCCACAAAGAAATACACTAAACCATTTACCACGCCATCACGGCCCCACAAAGAAACACACTAAACCATTTACCACGCCATCACGGCCCCACAAAGAAATACACTAAACCATTTACCACGCCATCACGGCCCCGCAAAGAAATACACTAAACCATTTACCACGCCATCACGGCCCCGCAAAGAAACACACAAAACCATTTACCACGCCATCACGGCCCCGCACAGAAACACACTAAACCATTTACCACGCCATCACGGCCCCACAAAGAAACACACTAAACCATTTACCACGCCATCACGGCCCCACAAAGAAACACACTAAACCATTTACCACGCCATCACGGCCCCGCAAAGAAACACACTAAACCATTTACCACGCCATCACGGCCCCGCAAAGAAACACACTAAACCATTTACCACGCCATCACGGCCCCGCAAAGGAATACACTAAACCATTTACCACGCCATCACGGCCCCGCAAAGAAACACACTAAACCATTTACCACACCATCACGGCCCCACAAAGAAACACACTAAACCATTTACCACGCCATCACAGCCCCACAAAGAAATACACTAAACCATTTACCACGCCATCACGGCCCCGCAAAGAAATACACTAAACCATTTACCACGCCATCACGGCCCCACAAAGAAATACACTAAACCATTTACCACGCCATCACGGCCCCGCAAAGAAACACACTAAACCATTTACCACGCCATCACGGCCCCACAAAGAAACACACTAAACCATTTACCACGCCATCACGGCCCCACAAAGAAACACACTAAACCATTTACCACGCCATCACGGCCCCACAAAGAAACACACTAAACCATTTACCACGCCATCACGGCCCCACAAAGAAACACACTAAACCATTTACCACGCCATCACGGCCCCACAAAGAAACACACTAAACCATTTACCACGCCATCACGGCCCCACAAAGAAACACACTAAACCATTTACCACGCCATCACGGCCCCACAAAGAAACACACTAAACCATTTACCACGCCATCACGGCCCCACAAAGAAACACACTAAACCATTTACCACGCCATCACGGCCCCACAAAGAAATACACTAAACCATTTACCACGCCATCACGGCCCCGCGAAGAAATACACAAAACCAACTGTAGATTTATTTTTATTTTAGTCGACTAATATCTTTGTGATGTTTAGTCGACTAAAACTATACACTAAAATAATTTCACCGCTTCTTCGCCCCAAATGTATTAACCCATTTAGGCCTGACCTCAACATTTAAAAGAAATATTCTAAATCTTCCAGTTTTCTGAAAGAAATATTTTCACGATTTTTCAAAAAAAGCAGACCTACACAAGCTCCTATAACCTGCCAGTGAGGAGCCCCCCCCCCCACCGGGAGGACACCGATCCTCCTGTCCAACACTGACGTGCTGACAGATCTCGTGCCCTCCCCCTCCCCCACAAAGCCAGATGCACCACTGTGGAATTCAATATACTCCAATACCACTAAATGCAAATGTATCCTAATATAAATAGAAATCATCTAGTAAAAAACAAATCCGTCCATCTGAGCATATCTAGCTTAGGAGAAATGGAAAAAAATAAAATACGCTCTAAAGATATTTTAACATTCCGGGTGACTAAAATGTGACTAAAACTAAATTAAAACTATTCAAGAGACTATGACTAAAATAGAAATTTCCTGCCGAAAACAACACTGGTGCAGCCTGGGTTGCGTCAGTGGAAAGGCTCATACATACTCCAGTTTTTTGGTGATAGGTTATCACCGTTTTAGGTGATAGCTTATCACCTAAAACGGTGATAAGAGTTGAGGCCATCATACTCGCGGTGATGTCCTTAAGGATTGACCCCGCCTCCCTGTGGTTTACCCAACTTCTAGACCAATCAGTGAACGGGGTGATAAAGACTTGATGGTTGTAAAAACAGAGAGATGGGTCTGTGTCCGCGGTGATAGCTGATCATCACCGCGACTGACGTAATGGTGTAGTTTTCCAACCCTTTAAAAACTACACCGCGGTGATAACCTATCACCAAAACCTGGAGTATGTATGAACCTTAAGAGAGCTCACCTTTCTGGTGGACAGAGAGCTCACCTTTCTGGTGGACAGAGAGCTCACCTTTCTGGTGGACAGAGAGCTCACCTTTCTGGTGGACAGGGTGGACAGAGAGCTCACCTTTCTGGTGGACAGAGAGCTCACCTTTCTGGTGGACAGGGTGGACAGAGAGCTCACCTTTCTGGTGGACAGGGTGGACAGAGAGCTCACCTTTCTGGTGGACAGGGTGGACAGAGAGCTCACCTTTCTGGTGGACAGAGAGCTCACCTTTCTGGTGGACAGGGTGGACAGAGAGCTCACCTTTCTGGTGCACAGGGTGGACAGAGAGCTCACCTTTCTGGTGCACAGGGTGGACAGAGAGCTCACCTTTCTGGTGGACAGAGAGCTCACCTTTCTGGTGGACAGGGTGGACAGAGAGCTCACCTTTCTGGTGCACAGGGTGGACAGAGAGCTCACCTTTCTGGTGGACAGAGAGCTCACCTTTCTGGTGCACAGGGTGGACAGAGAGCTCACCTTTCTGGTGCACAGGGTGGACAGAGAGCTCACCTTTCTGGTGGACAGAGAGCTCACCTTTCTGGTGGACAGGGTGGACAGAGAGCTCACCTTTCTGGGGGACAGGGTGGACAGAGAGCTCACCTTTCTGGTGGACAGAGAGCTCACCTTTCTGGAGGACAGGGTGGACAGAGAGCTCACCTTTCTGGGGGACAGGGTGGACAGAGAGCTCACCTTTCTGGTGGACAGGGTGGACGGGCAGCAGTCCCCTCCGTCGTACTGGCAGTAGGCGCGGTTGTTGATGGTGTCGCACCAACCGTCGGCTCCGAACGGCTAGACACACAGAGACAGAAAGAGAATATCGTTAATTCCATTTTTGAGGAGGTTTTTTTGGCATAAATTAGAGCAATTGGACAAGCTTTACGTCTGTGTGTTGTTTTGGAAATATTGAACCAATGGAAAGTAGTAAAAAAGTGCTTTGGACAAAACCTCTTAACGCCATTGGACCCTCACAATGTCTGCTAAAAGCAGCTAACTCCACCACCTCTCCTCCCTCTCTCATAGAAGTAATTGACAATATATAAAGTTGCAACACCACAACTTTGATGAGACTGTATTGCTTTTTTTTATTTTTTTATATAAGGTTTTCTTTATTTCCCGAAAAATTTATATTTTTAATTTCCTGAAAATTTTACATTTTGTACTTATGAGGTTTCCTCCCAACAGCAGAGATAAATGCGTTCATTTTGTGGCGTTCAGTATGGTTCCCAAATAATCAAATTGCTTCTTCTGATTATTATTCACTTATTGCAATGCAGGTCCTGCAGCACAATATCTAGTGTTGTGCATTGCAAGGACATATTTAATCAGACCAGTGTGTGTCCAGTGGAAACCTGGTATGAATCTGATCTCAGGTCAGAAAGGGTTAAAGTTGGTTAGATGACAGACAGACAGACAGACAGGATTGTTAGCACGTTAGGTAATAATTATTTGTATAGCACTTTTTAAAAACAAGTTTACAAAGTTCAGGTGTGTGTAATTGCTTATATAGGCATTACCGGATGACGTCAAGTTTCGCAAACAGAAATACTTTGGTCAGGGAAGTAAGGGAGTCAAACTCTGCTGTTTGTCGCAAATTGTCGAATTCTGGTTTACATAAAAAGAATCCCATGCGTCATAATGAACGCAAATGCTTTTTAACGTTCTCGACTTAACCTTGAGGGCTGTTTAATCCCTGATGTGCCAACAATACAACAAAAAAATAAAAAAATAAAATAAGGGGCGAGTGCCAAAGATACTTTTGGCTTTCCCCTGCTGCGGTCCGATGGAGTCATTTCAAAGGCTTAACCAATTTTGGACGGGAACCCCTTTTGGTTTTATGTTATAATTCATCTATTGAAAAATAGCAGATCTACAAGCTCATAGCGCGCCACCGAGTGGCGCGCTATGAGCTTGTAGGTCTGCTATTTTTTGAAAAATCGAAGAACGACTGACATAGAAACATAGCTTTTTCAGAAAACTGTCAGGATGCAGAAGACATTTTTTAGAATCTGATCTCAGGTCAGAATGGGTTAAGATTCTACCTGCACTCTCGGTGCAGGGGGAGAAAGCAGCTGTTGGGAAGATTTCTACTGCAGCTTTTTTTTGCTAACTTCAAAGATAAGTTCTCGATCTGGGTCCAAGAATCCCCCTCTCTCCTTTCCCAGCTAACCTGCCATGCCATAAATAAATCTATTTAATCGCTCTAGTTTCGGACTAAATACTTTTCCAGTAATTACGCCCCACCACAGACCCCGCGGGGCAAAATCATTTGAATATCTTTCATGTAAATCTTCCAATTAGGCCCTGTTGTTGTGTGTGCACCGATATGTTTGTGCATGTGCTTTTAAATACGGACGCTCGATGATTTATCCCGGTGCCAAAAAATTCTGTTTGGATCGGAAACGATGCGCACAGCGCTGCAATTAGCATGTAGAGAAGTCCACCTAGCAGCCAGGGCGGGCCCTTTGAGGGTCCACCTAGCAGCCAGGGCGGGCCCTTTGAGTCCACCTAGCAGCCAGGGCGGGCCCTTTGAGTCCACCTAGCAGCCAGGGCGGGCCCTTTGAGTCCACCTAGCAGCCAGGGCGGGCCCTTTGAGTCCACCTAGCAGCCAGGGCGGGCCCTTTGAGTCCACCTAGCAGCCAGGGCGGGCCCTTTGAGTCCACCTAGCAGCCAGGGCGGGCCCTTTGAGTCCACCTAGCAGCCAGGGCGGGCCCTTTGAGTCCACCTAGCAGCCAGGGCGGGCCCTTTGAGTCCACCTAGCAGCCAGGGCGGGCCCTTTGAGTCCACCTAGCAGCCAGGGCGGGCCCTTTGAGGCAATATGGTGCTCCCAACTAGACGGAATGGACTCAAACGCTTAGCGTTCGTCCACCATTCCAAGCCAATTATATTTGGAGATATCTGGTGTGCATTCCGCCCTGGCAAACTGTTTAAGTGCCAGGGACGTCATCCCGTATCTAAATCAACTATGCACTGGTTGCCATGCCCGTAAAGACGTATTTAATTTTTCTTTTTTTAATTTTTTTTTTACATTTTTTCTTTTTTTAATTTTTTTTAAACGCCCTCTCTTTTTTTAAATGGGAGAATTGGCACTCAGAGCCTAAACTGGTGACCACCAGGTGGCGCTGAAGTAGTTTTAATTGTGATCAAAAAAATGGACAACACCAAAGGCCAAGTGGGCTCCGTTTCCGTCCATGCTAAACCCCTTATCTCTAAACTACTTTGTCTTTTTTTTTACTATTTTGCTAAACATTTTTGAGGAGATTATAAATTATAGCCAATTACAGGCTCAAAATGTGTCGATGTAGATTGTTTAATGTTGTTAATTAACCCATTTTGACCTGAGATCAGATTCTAAAAATGTCCTCTCTACATCCTGACAGTTTTCTGAAAAAAGCTATGTTTCTATGTCAGTCGTTCTTCGATTTTTCTAAAATAGCCACCGAGTGGCGCGCGCTATGAGCTTGTAGATCTGCTATTTTTCAATAGCTAAAGGGGTTCCCGCCCCCAAAATGGGTTAATACAATCAGAGAGACTTTTCCGTTTAGATGTACAGGTATGGGCTCTCATTCTCACTTAGAGTATATATATGAATAGAGAAGGCACCCAGAGGAAACCCTGAGGCGAAATGGACATAGTGGCCGAATTTGGTATTGCAGCTCGAGCCAGCGCTGCTCCGTTGACTATCATTGCGCACGTTCATGTGTTTGGGGCCATGACACGTGAACGAATGTTTCATACGTGAACGCACACAAACGGCACAATGATAGTCAACGGCAGCGCGTTTATGTGTTTGGGGCAAATCCATCCCAGAATGCACTCTGTTCCTACCAGGAAGGAGGAGTGAAATCGCCTCATGCGCTTTTGAGCAACTTAATGCAAGTGGATGGGAGGAGAACTCGGGTGTCTTCTCTATTTATATATACTCTAAGCATATTCTCACAGCCAGAAAGTGGGTTTTTTGTTGCCACTCAGTAGGCGTTCCCATGTGACCTCTGACCTCTGGGTATAGCCACTATTAGCGCTAATAAGTATTCCCGTTCGAATCGTTCTAAAGGTCAGAAATAAATGTCGTGCTGGAGGAGTGTCCGTCACAATACAGTAAACAATACGGTAAAATGAGGTCATGCGTGCGCCTGAGGTTAATTGTCTGTTTTACTGCATGGGAAATCCATTACCTCCCCTATACTGCCGCGCTGACAGGGACGAAATGTTTTTAGAATCATCATGGGGGCGAAAATAGTTTTTTTTTTTTTTTCCGTTTCACACTAAACCCAAGCCGTTTAGGTTCTAAACACTTTTTTAAACGTGTCAGTGTTTAGATTGTAAACAGAAGAGCATGTTTTAAATGCCATGATTGCACTGAGTCACCTGGCTACTCCTTCTCATTGTGAACAAGTAGCATATTGCAGAGTACAGTACTAACTATGCATACCCTACCTGGCAGGTGAAACGCACACACAAACGATCAAAATGTAAATACCCGTTTCTACTTTGGACCAAATACAAATGCAAATGTTGGGCTTGGTTTCAAAATTAAGGTTTTATGAGCCAATGAAAATTCTTCTGCTGCCCCTAATACAGACAGTTGTATACATGCAGAGTCACATGACTATGCGACTTAACAGTATGGTAGACTGAGGGTCATGCCAAATAGCACTGAGACCGACAGTCTTACTCTAATTGACCAGGGTGGGGCGCTGTAGTAATCGTTTGAAAATGAACTGTAATGAACGTGTAACTCATCATGCCTTGTTTTGGCAAAAAGGCATGGAACTTGTTTACACATGTGCGTTGACTCATGCGGAACACATCTGTCACTTTGTACAATTAAAACATTAAAATTAACATGGTGAAGGACATCTTGATGACATCATTAAGATGTACTTTTTTCAGACCTCCAGTTCTAGGAAACAGGGGGGGACTTTTTTAATATATATATATTTTTATAACAGCTCCAATAAGGTATATTAATGGCATAGTAAAAATGTTGAAAATGAGTGGAATTCCCCTTTAAAAAGCTAAGGTGACACAGATGCATTCCCGGGTCTTAATGGTGTTAAGTTCACTCCTCCGATATCATTCTTTAACAACTGACATTATATTTCAACAACTACCCCCCCCCCCACCCCCAGAATGCCATCCAAGCTGTTATGTGATAATGATGAAATGTGCCAAGCCTGATTACATTGATAAGAAGGATGGTGTGAGACTGATGGGTGGACACGTGCGTGCGTGCGTGCGTGCGTGCGTGCGTGCGTGCGTGCGTGCGTCCGTGCGTGCGTGCGTGAGCTGGTATAGCCAATGAGATGATGTGTCACGTCAGCATGGGCAGTGCTTTGTGTTTTTCTACCAGAACTTGGAGTACCGTAAAGTATGAAGTATGTCAGTAATGTTAAATATTAGAGTGCCATGATTCTTTTCCATGTGTTTATGAGGTGGTGACAGTACTCTGTTATAGACCCCTCGGTGCATGTGGTTGTTATGTGCAAATTTGTATTTAGGGTTTTCTTCCTGGAGGCTGAAACCTGGACAGTCAAAATGTGCCAATGAAAAAAAAAAACAGTGATATAGTGACATCACAATATCAACCCCTCCCCCTATATCATACAACAACAGCACTCCATCTTTAACCCATTCTGACCTGAGATCAGATTCATACGAGGTTTCCACTGGACACACACTGGTCTGATCAACCCATTCTGACCTGAGATCAGATTCTAAAAAAAATGTCACAGTCGTTCTTCGATTTTTTCAAAAATAGCAGACCTACAAGCTCGTAGCGCACCACTCGGTGGCGCGCTATGAGCTTGTAGATCTGCTATTTTTCAATAGATAAAGCATAACATGATGCGAACACCAAAATGGGTTCCCGTACAGAATGGGTTAACTCTGCCATACCTTATCGGACGTAGTATAATCTTTAAAAATAAATCTCTATATCTGCCTGTGTCTGAACAGGGCAAACTGACTACCTGTGAAAAGTGGAACGGTTAAGTAGGCTAATCAATTGTCAGGTGTGTGGGGCTTGCCATGGCAATCAATTTGGCTGAGGCAGAGGCTATGGAAAGTGCACAGGTGAGGGGATTTAGGCTGATTATAGGCCCACTGCATGGCAGAGCCTGACCAGACCAGAGCCTTTCGCGGTGGTTCTGGATAACCGTGGGTCCGACCGACTCGAGGCCGGGCACTGCACTCCCTGCGGGGGTGTGTGTGGAACGCGCGTGTCGAATTTGAAGCCGGTGGGGCGAACGGTTCTCGAGTTATACGTGCATAATGCATTACACACACACACACACGCACACAGACAGAGAGATGGCACATTTATAGCAGGATTTTGTGTGAGACTATATTTCAAATACAGGTACACATGTTGCTCCCGTTGAAGAATGTAACGCGCACACACACACACACACACACGCACACACACACACACACACACACACACACACACACGACACACATACGCACACAGAGACAGACCCCCTTCTAGACGGCTCCGCCCCTATAAGGTAATGTGTCCTAAAAACTGTTTTATGAATGGTTTTATGACGTTCCTGTTTGTCTTTCTCCGACGGTGCCGTCACCCCGCGAACGCTGTCCAACAAAAACAACGCATAAACAACGCAAACAATCAACCCGAAAATAAATATTAATTGCTACTGACAAACAACCTCAGGCCGGAGATTACGCACGAAAAAAACATCTTTTTTTTTACTCTTCCCCCCCCTCCCCCCCCCACACACACTGAAACAACATTCAACAAGTCTGCTGAAAAGTGTGAGCCAACCACATTTTGTAAGCTTAACCCATTTTGAGCGGGAACCCCTTTTGGTGTTAGCATCATGCTATGCTTTATAGCTATTGAAAAATAGCAGACCTACGAGCTCATAGCGCGCCACCGAGTGGCGCGCTACGAGCTTGTAGGTCTGCTATTTTTGAAAAGTCGTACAAATGTGGTGCAAATCTTTGAATATATATTTCCGAGCGAACATTTTTAACTAAAATATTAGCTTCTGGGGGGGGGGGGGGGGGGGGGGGGCGTCCCTGGAACTACATATTTTGAGATGGGGGTCCGTGGCCCAATACAGATAATTCTGGGGGTCCTTGACATGAAAAAGGTTGAGCCCCACTGACAGAAACATGGGTTTTTCAGAAAAATGTTTTGATTTTTAGAATACTTTTTTTAATCGACTTTCAGTCCAAAATGGTTTAAAGCCAAACACCCTGACAAATAGAGTATGAGGCAATGGTGGCGGGATTTTAATGTGCTCAGCAAGGCAACAAACCCACCAGCCCAAAGTTTAATGCACAGTGAAAGCCATGCACTTAATCCTTTAACACCTCGAGAGACAAACCCACGTTTGCTGCTGTAATTATGAGGAGGAGTGCGCTCAAACCTTTGTTTCATGTCAATGAAGGACCCTCCAAAGTTATGATGTACAGTATACTGCATGTGGCCTGACGTACGGAACCCGCCGCCGCGCATCTGAAAATATTTACTTTTCCGGAGAACGACCGTCGACCACCCACACAGAAGGGAAAAAAGCGACACGATATAATTATGCTTTCCCGTTTTTAATGGCTTAACCCATTCTGAACGGGAACCCATTTTGGTGTTTTTTTTTAAGCATTATTCTATTGAAAAATAGCAGATCTACAAGCTCACGAGCTATTTTAGAACATTAATGAAAATGTGGCGCATTTTGCTTCTGGGGAGGAGGTCCCTGGAACAACATATTTTCAGATGGGGGGTCGGTGGCCATAATTACATATTATGATTTTTGGGAGTCCTTGACATGAAAATGTTTGAGAACCACTGACACAGAAACATGGGGTTTTTCAGAAAACGACTGACATTTTTCGAATCTGATCTCAGGTCAGAAATGGGTTAATCAGACCAGTGTGTGTCCAGTGGAAACCTCGTATGAATCTGATCTCAGGTCAGAATGGCTTAACAAAATAAACTCCATGGCAACCCAGAAATGCTAAATGTTTTGAGGGCTCCTCGGCGTCCACAGCCACCACTTCCTGATGGGGTCTCCCTCCCCGAGCTCCTCTCAGTTAAGCCATTCTGACCTGAGATCAGATTCATACGAGGTTTCCACTGGACACACACTGGTCTGATTAACCCATTTCTGACCTGAGATCAGATTAAAAAAAAATGTCAGTCGTTCTTCGATTTTTCAAAAATAGCAGACCTACAAGCTCTTAGCGCGCCACTCGGTGGCGCGCTATGAGCTTGTAGATCTGCTATTTTTCAATAGCTAAAGCATAACATGATGCTGACACCAAAAGGGGTTCCCGCGCAAAATGGGTTAAACCATTTAGACCTGAGCTACAAAAATGTCTTCTATAAATCTTGACAGTTTCTGAAAAAACCCTTATGTTTCTATGTCTAGCGGTGCTCAACCTTTTTCATGTCAAGGACCCCCAAACATATCTGGACCCCCATCTGAAAATACAGTATGTTGTTCCAGGGACCCCCCCCCCCCTCTCCCCCCCAGAAGCAAAGATTTGAGTTAAAAACATTTGCTCTGAAAGAATACATATTATTCCAAATTTTTGCCGCATTTTCATGATTTTTTCAAAAATAGCAGACCTGCAAGCTTGTAGGTCTGCTATTTTTCAATAGCTTAAAGCATGACACGATGCTTTAAAGTTTAAAACACCAAAAACAGGTTCCCGTCCAGAATGCGTTAAGTAATTACCTCCCCTATGAAACACACTGTTTGGTTTGTAACTCACATTAAAGCCTGCCTGCAGCAGAGTGTATGTATGCAGGGTTCTTTTTTTTTGCAGGGGGGCTTAATGTTTGAAGGAAAACACACACAGTGGGTGTTTTCAAGTCAAAGTAATTTCATCGAGGCCAATGTATATACTGTATAATTATACGGCCGATGTTCAATTACAAATTACCATTTGTAATTGCATTCCTCTGAGCTGTATATCGAACGGAGGCAAATACAGCTGTTATTGTAAACACATTTAATTCACTGTAAAAGTTTTTTTTTCTTTTATAGGCCTGACCTCGAAATAAATAAAAAAATCTTCTAAATCCTCCAGTTTTCTGAAATAAATATTTTCACGATTAAAAAAAAAATAGCAGACCTACAAGCTCGTAGCGCGCCACTCGCCACTCGGTGGCGCGCTACGAGCTTGTAGATCTGCTATTTTTCAATAGCTAAATTATAACATAATGTTTAAAACACCAAAAGGGGTTCCCGCCCAAAATGGGTTAATGCATTTGTTTTAATCCCACGTTTAGAGCAGAGCAGCGGACTGACCTCATGCTTCCTTCAATGCATGAGGAGTCCAAGACACTCCTTTTCACCTGACAGGGGTTTCCCCGGTTGGTCGTATATAGCGCGTGGAAGGAACACATTATTGAACTAACCGTTTACCAGTGAGACCATTTCTGGGCAATAGGGACATTTTATAATAATTGTTATTTATACAAACATCTGCCTGTTATCTCTCCTATATGTGGCACCACATCAATATACAGCATGCTATTGCGGACAGGCTAAACCTCATCAAATGCTCAAATGCCTTTCTGTGTGGAGTTTGCATGTTCTCCCCGAGTCCCCTATAGGGTAGGTACCCTCACATGTTCTCCCCGTGTCCCCTAGGGTAGGTATACCCTCACATGTTCTCCCCGTGTCCCCTAGGGTAGGTACCCTCACATGTTCTCCCCGTGTCCCCTAGGGTAGGTACCCTCACATGTTCTCCCCGTGTCCCCTAGGGTAGGTACCCTCACATGTTCTCCCCTAGGGTACCCTCACATGTTCTCCCTGTGTCCCCTAGGGTAGGTATACCCTCACATGTTCTCCCCGTGTCCCCTAGGGTAGGTACCCTCACATGTTCTCCCCGTGTCCCCTAGGGTAGGTACCCTCACATGTTCTCTTCAAACTGGTCAGGCTCCTACTTGGCCTCACCCCCCGAACCCACCTCACCCCTGCCCACTTTGACAGGCTGGGATGGCTTAGGGTCGTCGACAGAGTACAGCATCTTGCAATGGGTCTGGTCCACAAGATTCGATACACCACCAAGATACCCATGTACCTGTCTAAATACTTCCTTAATGTAAACGAAGTCCACACCCACAACACCAGAGGGAGTGCAACAAACCATGTACAACCCAGATTCGGCACAAACAAGGGACTAAATTCTTTTCGCTCCTATGCCACCAAAATGTGGAACACCCTACCAACAGTCATTAAGACATGTGAATCCCTTGACTCCTTCAAAACCGCTCTCAAAGGGCACCTACGGATGGCTGCAATTCGAAACTGGCCTCTGTAAAATCTGAATCCCCCCCACCCCATTTCCCTCACTGTATATTGTATATTTTCCCAGTGCTTGTATATTTTCCCTTTTTTGCTTCCCATATGATGAATTCCTGTTCTGTTCTTTAGCTACATAGAAATGTCTATTTGTATGTCTCTAAATGGTTGTATGTCTTTAAATGTTTTGATGAATTGAACAATGTGGACCCTGTTGTAAACAAGTGTAATGCTTAATTGGGTCGTCCACTCACAGTTGACAGTCTTTGTATTGAGTTTGTGCTTAAAATGTACTGTAAATTCTACAAACTGTTAATAAATATTTCAATCAATCAAAAACTCCCCGTGTCCCCTAGTGTAGGTACCCTCACATGTTCTCCCCGTGTCCCCTAGTGTAGGTACCCTCACATGTTCTCCCCGTGTCCCCTAGGGTAGATACCCTCAACAAAACATGCAGTAATCCTGGTCACTAAACTACCTCCCCCTGGCCAGCCGGGGCGCCTGATGGAGGGGAAAGGAACTGGTCGGAATAACGTGTTCCTTCCACACGCTATACGTCCGGCCTGGGAAACTCTCCCCCTGTCAGGTGAAAAGAAGCAGCTTGGACTCCTCATGCATAGAAGGAGGCATGAGGTCAGTCCGCTGCCCCCCCCCCCCAGGTTGGCA
Source organism: Protomyctophum parallelum (assembly GCF_964188405.1). Lineage (NCBI taxonomy): Eukaryota > Metazoa > Chordata > Actinopteri > Myctophiformes > Myctophidae > Protomyctophum > Protomyctophum parallelum. The sequence continues at coordinate 5,988,731 of NC_139709.1, forward strand.
GAGGAAGTGTAGCGCCCAGGATTACATTAGATAATTGACACTGGGTTAGAACATTGTGGGATAAAACATTTTATAAAAGATGCTGAATAAATAATGGTCTGGACTGCATGGGAAGGACCCAGTGTACAAACAGCTAAAGGTCAAGTGTCTCCCCTCCGTCGACCTTTTGGACTGATCAGAGAGAGAGAGAGAGAGAGAGAGAGAGAGAGAGAGAGAGAGAGAGAGAGAGATAGAGAGAGAGAGAGAGAGAGAGAGAGGCGAGAGAGAGAGAGAGAGAACCCTCTACGCCATCTGGATGAGATCTGGCATGGCAGAGCGTGCGCTACAACATGTGCTGTGGTATAATTTACAGTGTTGTCATGGAGCGCTCGCTGCGTTAGCCTAGCAACGTTCACGGGAAGGTGGACAGGGGAAATGCAGCTCGCTTGGCAGGTAGTGGGAATATTTTAACCCATTTAGACCCATTGAGGACCGTTCTATGACTACGAATGCCTTCTGAATCCTGAAAGTTCTGGAAAAAAAAAACCCTTGTTTCTATGTCGGTGGTTCTCAAACATTTTCATGTCAAGGACCCCCAAAATTATCTCCATTTGGCCGCGGACTCCCCCATCTGAAAATATGTAGTTTCAGGGACCCCCCCCCCCCCAGAAGCAAAGATTTGAGTTAACGTTAAACGTTCGCTCTGAAAGATTATATTCAAAGATTTGCACCACAATTTCACGATTTTTCAAAAATAGCAAGACCTACGAGCTCGTATCGCGACACTCGGTGCCGCGCTTGCGAGCTTGTAGATCTGCTATTTTTCAATAGCTAAAGTACAACATAATGCTTTTAAAACACCAAAAGGGGTTCCCGCCCAAAATGCGTTAATACTGTTTATGTGTTCCATCGGTAGTTCCAGGCCTCGCCGAAGATCATCCTGCACGGACAGTTTGCCGAAATAAAATTCTCTCCGTTTTTATGGGTTCAGATGATACACTGTGTAACCGCTCTAAAGATATTGAGGGGGCGATAAAATAAGAATCAAATGTACCTTTTTTTTTGTTTTAAAGGCACTGAACCGGCGCCCAGCTGCAGAGCAGAGAGTCGGTAACCTATCCGTGTCAGAGTACCCGTTCTACCCATCTGTCTGTGTCCCTTTTATGCCCATATATGGGCATCTCTGTATATGTGTCCCTGTCTTTATTCCAATATATGTTATGTGTCAGCCACTTAACAGATTCTGTACATAGGACGCCTGAGAACGTCATAAGGACCCCGAAATATTAGTACTATTGACGTGTGAGGACGTCCTAGCGACGTCCCAGCGACGCAGGGCGAGATAAGAATATTCAGAATTTTTCCTATTATTTTTTTTGGCATTTCGCTTTTCGCTTGCCGTATGCTAACGCTCAGTGCAACTATTAGCTTGTCATTGACTCCCATGTTAGCGCGGCGGAAAGAATGACTCGTATCTCCTAATCCAGGGCGCTCTCCGTGGTGATGAATAGAGCGATATGCTGGCGCTTCATTTCTGCTCCTCATCCGTCTCTCCCGCAAAATATGAACGTTCTTTGGAGCGTAAAACAATATATTAAGATGATCGGGGATGTGAGGTCCCTTTGTAAAGTCAACTTTTTTAGGCAAGTGTTTCCTGTTTCATGGCTTTCAAAGTAAAAGCGATCAGACAACTCTGGCACTCTATAGCCTTTATTTTGAAGGCACTTCCTGTACTAGATGTGTTAAAGGTGTAGTGAAATGAAAAAGACGTTTTTCACACTTTTAGACCATATCCGTGGTCATTATATGGGCATACCTAACAATGGATGCCAATTTTTTTTGAAAATTCTCATTTCTGTGTGTTTTTATATCAAAGGTCCATAAAAACGATTGCATTATTTATTTATTAAAACGAAAACGTGCTGCGTGATGACGTGTAGAGATACACATCGATAAAAGCCAATAACAATGAAGCTCACCCGTTTAATTCCCCATATTTGCGCATCCGTCCAGCACAGCTGCTACTGATTACAGAATACTCCGTTTTATTCCCATTTAAGATAACATCCAGACAGTGTATTACTCGGTTTCAACTCAATCATCACGCTAGAATATGTATCCAAAAACATTATAGGGTAGAAATAAGCCACATAACAGTAAACTGGTGTAGCTGGCCAACAATCTGATTTGTAAACAAACAACACCACGCTGTTGCGCATAGCATTAGCCACCGTCCCTAGCTACCGTCCCATCGCCTGAAGGGATGCGACGCTCTGATTGGTTCAGAAACTTCAGACCGGTGTTTCATGTTGAAACACCATTTTCATGTTGTTCACCATTTCCGTTTCACTACACCTTTACGAGTATATATGAATAGAGATGGCACCCGAGTTCTCCTTCCATCCACTTGCATTGAGTTGCTCTAAAGCGCATGAGGCGATTTCACTCCTCCTTCCGGGTATAGGAACAGAGTGCATTCTGGGATGGATTGGCCCCAAACACATGAACGCTCTGCCGTTGAACGTACACGAACACGCACGAACGCGAACGAGCGTGCTGCCGTCGTGAACGTGCACAATGATAGTCAACGGACCAGCGCGTTCATGTGTTTGGGGCCAGGCTGCAATACCTTCATTCGGCCACTATGTCCATTTCGCCTCAGGGTTTCCTCTGGGTGCCGTCTCTATTCATATATACTCTATGGTCAGCCATGCCCAAATATGGATTGTTGTGATGTCAGAACAGGCCAGCTCCATATATGGAGCCGGGGCAGTTGGGTCCTGTCTGTCCAGAGCCCGGGCCGGGCCAGAGGCCTTTTGTGGAGGTTCTGGACAACCGTGCGTCCGACGGACTCGACAACCGGGCACTGCAACTCCCTGTGGGTTCGACCCAAACCGACTTCAAACTCGATGGCACTCCATCTTGCCAGCCAGCAAGGTGCTAAATAGGTGCAAGGTGCCCATAGACAGCCCCATTCATCCAAACAGAAAAGTCCTATCTAAATCTAATTGTATTAAATATAACGTCAAACTGCACCAACATTGCAGCTGCTCTACAAAAAGCTTGAATTATTGACTTACTATCTGCAAAAGTTTTTGTTTCACAATAACCCACCGTAGAAATGTTGAGCTACTCTTCCTGTCAAGAAATGACTAGCAGATGATTATTATTGTGTCAGAGTATTATAAGTGTTTAGAAGCACTCGTTTTCAGTAAAGCTTAACCTCCTGCTGCCTCCTGCGTTATGTGCAAATTCAAAACAGGTGGTGCGCCTGGGCCGTTGAGTGATAGTCAACGAGCGCTTCCAAACTCCACTTAGGGAAAAAAAAAACAACACATCTGCAAGGAATTTCTTGACAGGGAGCAGCTCATAACATGTTCTACGGTGGATTTTTATGAAACAAACACATTGCAGATAGAAAGAAAGAGGATAATTCAAGCTTTCCGTTCATGCTGCAATGTTACATGTTAAATACAATTAGATAGGACTTTTCTGTTTGGATGAATGGGCTGTCTATGGGAAGTTGCACCTAGTTTATAGCACCTTGCTGTCAAGATGGCAGCCGTGTGCATGTTGTCAATGGCACCTGCTTTTCAACACAATCCTCTCCAGCTCAATTATAAGGTCCAGTTTAAAACAACGCAAAGCTGACGGGGAACATACATTTATAAACATACATTTATACCTTTATATTAACCTTCATGTACTGTAGTGACCCACAGAGTCCATTACATGATGTCATGATCAAATGTCTTTCCTTTTTCATATTTAAATATTATGTCTCATGTTTAATATTTGTCTTGTTGTGGGTTTTTTTTTTCCATGCAGTTCAATCTAATCTAATCACAAATGTCATTGCTTTAAAGGGACACTTCACCCTTTTTGCAAAAAAATATATGTTAATGATGTTTAGAAGCTTTAGGTGCACTTTCCTGGGGGTATTTATGTGTGTAATATGTGGTTTTAGTTATTTTAGATTGTAGCAGTGAGCCTGTTGTCTCTGATGTCATGGACACTGGTCTCACTACCTTCCTGGACTACAATTCCCATAATTCTTTGGTGCACTGCTCCTCCTTGTGGATAGGGGGAGAGCTGTCTTACTGAGACAACAAGTCCAGGAAGGAAGTGAGCCCAGTGTCCATGACATCAGAGACAACAGGCTCACTGCTAGAATCTGAAATATCTAAAACCACATATTACACACATAAAGACCTCCAGGAAAGTGTTCTAAAGCTTCTAAACGTCATTAACATATATTCTTTTGCAAAAAGGGTGAAGTGTCCCTTTAACCCATTCTGGGCGGGAACCCCTTTTGGTGTTAGCATTCTGTTCTACTTTAGCTATTGAAAAAGAGCAGATCTACAAGCTCATAGCTGCTATTTAAAAAAAAATCAAAGAACGACTGACATAGAAACAGCTTTTTCAGAAAACTGTCAGGATGTAATAGACATTTTTAGAATCTGATCTCAGGTCAGAATGGGTTCATCAGACCAGTGTGTGTCCAGTGGAAACCTCGTATGAATCTGATCTCAGGTCAGAATGGGTTAAAGGATAAAGCAGAGGGATGGATGGAGTCTCATGGACATCAGCGCAGCACAGAGAACGGTGCTTCAGAAGTTCAGAGCCTTCGTTGTTTCATGTGATGCTCTCTATATAATATATATCTATGGTTGAATCATTGTAAATGTTTCTATATCTACATTAATGCCACAGTCAGAACCTAGAGCGGCCCACCGCCGCCAGGCCCAGAAGAAAACAATAATACTTTGTTAGAATCATCCATCCATCCATCCATCCATCCATCCATCCATCCAATCCAACCGCTTATCCGTAGTCGGGTCGCGGGTGCAACAGCTCCACCAGAGAGCTCCAGACTTCCCTCTCCATGCAGAGCAACATTAGTGACTTCCTCCTGGGGGGACCCCGAGGCGTTCCAAGGCCAGTGAGTCAATGTGTTTCCTCCAACTGCGCCTTGGTCTGCCCCGGGGTCTCCTCCCAGTGAGACGTGCGTCGAGGACCTCCCTAGGGAGACGCCCGAGAGGCATCCTAACCAGATTCCCGAATCACCTAAGCATGGCTCCTTTCCAGGCGAAGGAGCAGCGGTTCTACTCCGAGTCTCTCCCGCGTGACTGAACTTCTCACCCTGTCTCTATGGGACATGCCAGACTCCTTGGTCCTAATAAAAAAAGATCATAGAAATAAATATACAATAAAGAGAGTTCCACCGTGTTCAGTTTGGAACATACAGACACAGGTTTGTGTTTCCACCGCATTGTGTTGGACGGAACAATTGTCATTGTTTGATGCCTAGCTGAATGTTTAGAGAGCCTGTCTGGAGAGAAGGAGTCTCCTGAGGTTTGAATCTCAGTAAGTGATGCTGAAAGGTGGCTCACCATCAGGTGGGATTAGATGTTGATCCATCATTTCTTGATCTTTCTGCTGTTCCTTCGTCTGGAATGTGGTGTCGGTTGTTATTGTTGTTGTTATCGTCTGTTGTCGTTGGTTGCCATGGCTGCCAGTTCCCACCTGATGTCGTGTGGGAGTTCTGATTGGTCCAGAGCGTACTGAATAACTTCTAGCTTACATAACGTCTTAAGACAAGGACTCAAGTCTAAGATGAACAGCTCATCAGAGATAGTGTAACCTCCTTTCCTTCCTCCAAAGAGGATGATATGATCTCCCACAATGCAACAGCACATACTATGCATTGGACATGGTCCTTTCCACTTGGGCTCAACCTTCTTCCAGGAGAAGGTCTCTGGACTGAATTTCCACACATCATTGAAGTTCTGGGTACCGTTGAAACCACCAAATATGTACAGCTCTCCATTGTAGGTAAATGCTGAATGACAACAGCGTCTTTCTGGTAGAAGTTGTGAAGAAGGTGTGTCCAGCCAGTCGTTTGTCTCTGTGTCAAACACTCTGATGGTGTTGAGGACCCCCAGGTGCGTCGAGCCCCCGAATACAAAGATCTTGGTACCAATGATGGTGGCAGAGTGAAGGTATGAAGCAGGAGATGGAGTTCCTCTGGTATTAATTAAAGTCCAGACCATTGTGCTGGTGTCCAACTTGTACATGTCATTAGTGTATGCAGTCAGATTGGTGTTTCCTCCATGGATAAACATGACCTTCTCCAACACACAGGCTGAGTGGTAGCACCTCCCCTCTGGAACAGTCCCAGAAACCCTGGGTTGGAACCATCTGTGGGCGTCAACATCAAATGCATAAAGCACATTGCAGTAAGGATAGCCTCCCAAGATGTAGACTGTATCTTCAACCAACACAGCTGTGTGGTCGTGGAGCATGGATGGAACCTCAAGGTGACCGTCTCCTCTTCCTGGTTCCACTGGAGGTAACTTCTTCCAGCATAAAGACACTGGGTTGAAGACATGGACATCCATCTGTTCCATGTAGTTCCTTCCATCACAGCAGCCTCCAAAGGAATACAGTTTGTTCCTCACTGCTACAGCAGCATGATCGACTCGCTTTGGTCCTCCTGCTTTGGAAACGGTCCAAGACAACATCACTCTGTCTGTCTGTCTGTCTGTCTGTCTGTCTGTCTGTCTGTCTGTCTGTCTGTCTGTCTGTCTGTCTGTCTGTCTGTCTGTCTGTCTGTCTGTCTGTCTGTCTGTCTGTCTGTCTGTGTGTCTGTCTGTCTGTCTGTCTGTCTGTCTCTCGACGTCTACAGTCATTTTCAACACGGTGCATCATCTTATATCTTCTGGTGTGACATCACACGCGACACAAACTGTTGCCAATGCACCCTTAACGACGCCAATTAGTGCAGCTGTTCTTCATCTGCACCCTTTGAACTCTATTGCTATATTTATTACTTCATTGCGGCTACCTTGGGGTCTATGGATCTATGGGTCTCCCACACGTATAGCATAGTATAGTATATATGTATAGTTTATAATATAGTTTCATTATATAGATATTCCACTGTTACGTTCTTAGCTTACGCATGTTTCATGATAAATGTTTTTATGTGATGTATGCTTTTTTGTTCTTGCTTAATGTAAGTCACTCTGGATTAAGAGCGTCTGCTAAATGCCTAAATTGTTACAGCTTTCCCTGCTGTGTTGTATTTTGAGGCTGTGTGTGTGTGTGTGTGTGTGTGTGTGTGTGTGTGTGTGTGTGTGTGTGTGTGCGCGCGTGCGCACGTGCGCGGAATGTGCTCAAGCTGCCTGGCTGAGCACGGAATGTGATGTATGGTGATAACAGTGCCGCTCACGTCACGCGGGTGTGATATTTTCCTCCATATCGCTGTGTGAGAGACAGTCCACTGAGCAACTCAAAGTGAGGCTGAATGACAAGCATTTTGCATTCTGGCTCTTTGAGGGGAGCTAGCGCCCCCTATGGCCAGCTTGGTGTGTTTGTGTGTTCTGAACAACCAATATGTCAATTTGAAGCTACGATTCCCTGCTTTCACATGACATGACAAAAAACTTAAATAAAAAAATAAATCTATGACGTATAGCCTCGGTCAGAAACAGTCACTGTTGTTAAAACCAGTTCAGTGTCAAATAGCCTACGGATAGCACCGCTTGTCCAGGAGCTTATTGGAACATGGTTGATAAGACTGGAGCGATCAGGAATAAGATCAGGACTGGAGCGATCCGGAATAAGATCAGGACTGGAGCGATCCGGAATAAGATCAGGACTGGAGCGATCCGGAATAAGATCAGGACTGGAGCGATCAGGAATAAGATCAGGACTGGAGTGATCAGGAATAAGATCAGGACTGGAGCGATCAGGAATAAGATCAGGACTGGAGCGATCAGGAAATAAGATCAGGACTGGAGCGATCCGGAATAAGATCAGGACTGGAGCGATCAGGAATAAGATCAGGACTGGAGTGATCAGGAATAAGATCAGGACTGGAGCGATCCGGAATAAGATCAGGACTGGAGTGATCAGGAATAAGATCAGGACTGGAGCGATCCGGAAATAAGATCAGGACTGGAGCGATCCGGAATAAGATCGGGACTGGAGTGATCAGGAATAAGATCAGGACTGGAGCGATCAGGAATAAGATCAGGACTGGAGCGATCCGGAAATAAGATCAGGACTGGAGCGATCCGGAATAAGATCGGGACTGGAGCGATCCGGAATAAGTGGTCGACGGTCGTACCAAACTATCACCGGCTCTCCGCTGCAGACGCTAACTACAGAACAACCGTGCTGCTTAAATGTCACCTGGCAATGTACACATTCTGACCTGAGATCAGATTTAAAAAAGATCTTCTATGTCAGTCTCTCTTCGATTTTTCAAAAATAGCAGACATACAAGCTCGTGCTATGATCTTGTAGATCTGCTATTTTTCAATAGCTAAAGCATAACGTAATGCTAACACCAAAAGGGGTTCCTGCCTAAAATGGGTTAAATGTCATCAATGGAAACAAGTATTCACATTTACTTTGTAAAAGTATCAATACCAATAACTAAGTAGTATTAGTAAAAGTCTGGGATTCAAAATATACTTGAGTAAAACTAAAAGTGTATTGGCATCAAAAATGTATTTAAAGTGCCAAAAGTAAAAAAGTACTCATTTGGATCCGAGATGTAGTACTTAGTGGGTACATAATTAAGTAACAGTATTGGAAATTGGAAATACTCAAGAAAAGTGCAAAAAAACCTCAAAATTGTACTTAACCCATTCTGACCCGGCACCCATTTTGGTGTCGGCATCATGTCATGCTTTAGCTATTGAAAAATAGCAGATCTACAAGCTCATATCGCGCCACCGAGTGGCGCGATACGAGCTTGTAGGTCTGCTATTTTTGAAAAAAAATCGAAGAACGACTGACATTTTTAGAATCTGATCTCAGGTCAGAATGGGTTAATCAGACCAGTGTGTGTCCGGCGGAAACCTCGTATGAATCTGATCTCAGGTCAGAATGGGTTAAGTAGTATACAGTACTTGAGTAAACGTACTTTATTACTTTCCACCACTGGGCGATTTGTCTGTGTCCATTTTATCAGCTAATCCGTTAGCCTTGGCCATCATAGCGATGGATCTCTGGACAGCTCTTAAACCATTCTGACCTGAGATCAGATTCTAAAAATGTCAGTTTGAAAATGACAGTTTTCTGAAAAAGCTATGTTTCTATGTCAGTCGTTCTTCGATTTTTCAAAAATAGCAGACCTACAAGCTCGTATCGCGCCACTCGGTGGCGCGATATGAGCTTGTAGATCTGCTATTTTTCAATAGCTAAAGCATAACATGATGCCAACACCAAAATGGGTGCCCGGTCAGAATGGGTTAAACCATTCTGGGCGGGAACCCCTTTTGATGTCTAAGCATATGTTGTGCTTTAGCTGTTGAAAAATAGCAGATCTACAAGCTCATAGTGCGGCACCGAGTGCCACGCTACGAGCTTGTAGGTCTGCTATTTCTTTATTTTATCGTGAAAATGTGGCCCAAATGTTTGAATATATTCTTTCAGAGCGAACGTTTTTAACTCAAATCTTTGCGTCTGGGGGGGGGGGGGGGGGTTGTCTCTAGAACAACATATTTTCAGATGGAGGTCGGCGGCCAATTACATATAATTTTGGGGGTCCTTGACATGAAAGTGTTTGACTGATATAGAAACATGAGGTTTTTCAGAAAACTGTCAGGATTTAGAAGACATTTGTATAGAATCGTTCCCAGGGGGTCAAAATGGTTAAAAGGAAATTCTCGGAAAAAAAACCCAAAACGATTCTCTCTACCTGTCTTTTATCAGCGTCAAAATGTGAAGCACATTGCGGAGCGTCCCTGGTCTACCTGACTGGTGATGATTACAACAACAACCATTCAGACTGCTTGGCTCTGCTATTATTGGAGACGTCTGCGAGTCCATGTGGTTACATGATTACAAGATACATGTGGGTTATGGCCTGACAATGTGTAACAGTTTAAAACCCACTGCCTGTGAAGCACACTGTAGTTCCAAGGGCTTCGTTTACAACAAGTGATTGAGTGGCTCTTTATAAGGCACTTTTACTTTTTGAGAGAATATCGAGTAGCGCTTCAGAAATGCACTTTTACTTTTGAGAGAATAATATTCCCATAAGTCATTTCACTTTTTCATTTAAATGTAACTCCTTTTTGCTACAGAAACAGTAATGGCGGCAAGACTTATAACTGCTGTGTTCAGGAGAGGAGAAAAACTGATTTGTATTATTATTATTTTAATCCAAAATGAGTTAATATAGCACAGGCAAGACTCTTCACACATACTAGAGCATGTCTGAAATAAATATCAGAGCTGAAATCGACATGTAGGCTAAATATGAAATAAATGCTTAAACATGTAGACTTAGATAGCATTTGATACCGACTTATAGCATGTTATGTAGACAGCACTATAATTGCATTGTATATAGTCATAGCACGTCATAGTACATAATAGCATAGTATAGTATATATGTATAGTTTCATTATATAGATACTCCACTGTTACGTTCTTAGCTTACGCATGTTTCATGATGAATGCTTTTTATGTGATGTATTCCCATGCTTTTTGTTCTTGCTTAATGTAAGTCACTCTGGATTAAGAGCGTCTGCTAAATGCCTAATTGAAAATTGTAAATTGTAGCTAGGTGTATAATGTTAGAGTCCACAGAAGTGAACCTTTCAAGCCTGTTTTCTCAACTCGCCGTCTCTGCAAGACATTAAAGCCAATCTCCAAAACTGGTGGGTCAAACTGAACAACCAAAAGGTCTATGTCAATGTTGTTTTCGTCGACTAAAACTAAGACGAAAAATTTTCATCGGCTACCTATTTTCACTGACGAAAACTAAATGGAAACTAAATGAAAACTAAGCTATGGTGACTAAAACTAAGACTAAATGTATTGACAATTTCGTCAACAGATACAAACTAGACTAAAATGTTAGGAAGGGACTAGTGGACAAGAGATCCAGTATAAGTCATTTTACACTTGGTTGCATGCTGAAAATAGCCGATCTACAAGCCCACAACGCGTCGCAGAGCTTGTAGATCGTCTATTTTCAGCAAGTGTCAAATCAGTCATTACGACGGCATCAAGGCCTGCCAAAATACATTTTAGTCGACTAAATCACCTGTAGATTTAGTCGACTAAAATATTATGACATTTAGTCGACTAAAACTAGACTAACAATAAAACATTCCGGGTGACTAAAATGTGACTAAAACTAAATGAAGAGACTATCTATGACTAAAACTAAAATAGAAATGTGCTGCCAAGAACAACACTGATTCACTGCTTTTGCGTGACATGAGGAAACAAAACAAACATGACTTATTATAGCCTCGGTCAGAAACGATCACAAATATATATTGTAATCATTGTTGTTGTTGTTGTTGTTGTTGTTGTTAGTGAGCTTGTATATAAAATCTTGAAATAGAAAGTGGAATAGTTTGAATATTTTTGGGGAACACTTCTGGAGATCCATGACAAATAAGACACCTATGTATATGAGCAAATGTCCCTCTCTGCGTGGGACGGACAGTCCCTCATTTCACAAGACCTTTCAGGCGTCCCACAAATTGAGACCCTGTCTGTCCCACATGAGACTGGCAGGCAATGGCATCAGTGTTCAAATGCCCTAATAGTTAATCCCCTAATAGTTGGGCCTTCTGTTGTAAAGCTCTCTCATTGTCTCTTCCTACAAGATGTATGTGTTTTTAAGCCTGTTAAATTTTTTAAACAAAATGTGAGACACCAGAGGAGTATATATACCCAATAGGCCTTATATGGTCGAATATGACATCAAGGCATTTAATATCGCACTCAAAGAGAACTCAAGTAGTAAGTTGTTAACCCGGTACTCCAAGTATCGCTTGTGTGGGACAAGTGGGATGGGGGGACCCCAGTCCCACGATGGGGGGACCCCGTGATGGGGGGACCCCGTGATGGGGGGACCCTTGTGTGGGACAAGTGGGATGGGGGGACCCCAGTCCCACGATGGGGGGACCCTGTGATGGGGGGACCCCCGTCCCCCCATCAAGAAACGTCTGTCCCTCAAATGAACAGTTTTAATCTGGTCACCCTATAAACAGGTCCGATGAACAGCGCAGCTGTCTCAAAAAAAAGTTCCTAAATTTTTTTTCTGCATCAATAAAATATCTCCGTTAGCACACGATGCGAGAGACAGAGAGAGAGAGGGAGAGAGAGAGAGAGAGAGAGAGACTGTAAAATATGCTCGTGCTAACGCAGCGCGCCGTACACACACAAACGCACGCATGAGCGGAGCACACGAAAACATGCGCACCCGTCCCACACACGGTCCGGACGGACGGACGGACAGGAATTCCGTCATGCATATTTGGGATGGCCAGACTCTTACCTCACACGACTGGACGCAGTGAACATGCCGAGGGTCAGGGTGCCACCTCAGCCTCCCGGTGCACACGATACTCTGGAGGAAAAAGGAAAGAAAAAAGAAAAGGCCATAAGCAAAACATTAGAACATCCACAGCAAATCCTTCAGCACTTTACACAATGTTTCCCTTCCTTTTCCTCCTTCGTCGTCTGCTGCTTCTTCTGCCCCATGACGTTGCCATGCAGAGGTGGAAGAAAAACACTGAAATGTTTTCAGTTTTTAAGCCATTTAGACCCGAGTTAAAAACATTCCCTTTGAAAGAATATATATTCAAAGATTTGCGACACATTTTCACGATTTAAAAAAAATAGCAGACCTACAACCTCGTAATTACGAGCTTGTAGATCTGGTATTTTTCAATAGCTAAATTATAACATAATGTTTAAAACACCCAAAAGGGTTTCCCGCGAAAAATGGGTTAAGCCACCCCTTTTGGTGTTTTTAAGCCTTATGTATAACACTATATTATAGTTTAGCTATTGAAAAATAGCAGATCTAAAAGCACATCATAGCGCGCCACCGAGTGCCGCCGCGCTATATGCGCTTATTATTTATTTTTTATCATGAAAATGTGGCGCAAATCTTTGAATATATATTTTCAGAGTGAATTGTTTTAACCCATTCTGAACGGGAACCCATTTTGGTGTTAGCATCATGTTATGCTTTAGCTATTGAAAAATAGCAGATCTACAAGCTCATAGCGCGCCACCGAGTGGCGTGCTACGAGCTTGTAGGTCTGCTATTTTTTGAAAGATCGAAGAACGACTGACATTTTTATAGAATCTGATCTCAGGTCAGAATGGGTTAATCAGACCGGTGTGTGTCCAGTGGAAACCTCGTATGAATCTGATCTCAGGTCAGAATGGGTTTTTTTTATTTTTTTTTAAGATATTTTTTTGCGGCTTACGCCTTTATTGATTTTTTAAGGGATAGAAAGTAGGCTGACAGGAAACGGGAGAGAGATGGGGGGATGACATGCGGTAAAGGCCGTGTCGGGTCCGGGAGTCGAACCCGCGGCACACCGCGACTGGATCACCAGTCCGGTGCCCAGACCGTTACGCTACGGCCTGGGCCCAGAATGGGTTTTAAGTGAAAGTATCAATACTGCAAACGTAGAAATAAAACAAATAAATGGTTACGTAGACAAAAGGCGTCTTCGATCCCTCCAAGTCATACTTTGCGTGTCAAAGGTTGCAGACTTGAAAATAAATAGGGAATCCAAGAGGCACTCCTCCGTCTTTGTTTGAAAGATTCAAAGAATGTATTGATGAGCAAAAGGAGAATAAATAACAGGACCTACGCGTTTGGACCAAAAGGTCTTCGTCAGAGAGATAGACCCCGACGAATAACGCGGAGGACCTGTTATTTATTTGCTTTTGCTCATCAATAAACTGTTTTTTGAGTGGTGCAACCACTCCTACAACCAGCAATGTCCGTGTACCTGTTTGTTTGTGTACCTGTGTGAGCACGAGTATGTGACTTATTGATAACAGTAGGGGGCGCCAGAAACAGAGACGGAGTGCCTTGGATTCCCTTTTTTTCTTTTCAATTCTGCAATTTACACCTTTGACAAGTAGTACAACTTGAAGGAAATAAATCAACTGTAGCCTAGATTTAGTCGACTACAATCTTAGGATATTTAGTCGACTAAAACTAGACTAAACACTTAAACATTCCCAGGTGACTAAAACGTGACTGAAACTAAATGAAAACTATTGAAGAGACTATATGACTAAAACTAAAATAAAACTGTGATGCCAAAAACAACACTGCACCAGTGTAGAAATAGTGACCCACCACCAAAGTGACCGGAACTACTTGAACACTTACCGCGCCGGCACCTCAGTAGACCTTGTCAAGCAAAAAACTACAAAATGACGTCATTTCGCGGGTCCTCCATGCCGGCCATTTTTTTTTTTATCTGGGAGTAAGAACGCAACCTGTCCGCAACTCGATCGGGTCGGTAACTAACATGCTAACCTGGAGCTTAGCAAGCTAACCGGAGCTTAGCACGCTAACCGGAGCTTAGCACGCTAACCGGAGCTTAGCACGCTAACCGGAGCTTAGCACGCTAACCGGAGCTTAGCACGCTAACCGGAGCTTAGCACGCTAACCGGAGCTTAGCACGCTAACCGGAGCTTAGCACGCAAACCGGAGCTTAGCATGCTAACCGGAGCTTAGCACCAGCCTTTTATAGTGGCATCCTAAATTCATACTTTCTCTCATATGTCACCAAATCTGAGGGTAAATTCCGAGATAAATCCCACTAAAGATCGCGGCCAGTATGGTATTCTATGGAGCACGGATTACCGTTATTTACGTCACTTTTGGTTCTCGAACCGTTCCAACATGGTGGCCGGTCTCCTTGTCGCCGAGGCCCCGTAGCCTATACAGTAAGTACAGTATGACTGTTAACGTTCAAACGCAAGGATGGCATAAGAGTGTGGAGTTTCTGGACGTGTATGTGGCTCGAAGTGTGTTTAATATTCATCAAAACCAGAGCAGGACTCCCACCACAGGACTCAGGTAATCACCTAATACCATTGCAACCACTATATTATTTATGTCTTCTAAATCCTAAAAAACATGTTTTCTGAAAAACGTATGTTGCAATATCAGCGGTGCTCAACACTTGTAATGTCAAGGACACCCCCCCCCCCAAAAAAAAAACCTCCCCCAGAAGCAAGTATTTAAATAAATAAAAATGTACAATCTAAAAAATGTCTCCCCCCCCCCCCCCCCCCACACACACACACACACCCACCCCCAGCCCCAGCAATACCTTCTGCCTAAAAATAACAGCAGTTGGAATGGATGTAAAAAAATAAAGAAAAAAAGTTGGCTGCACGCGTTAATAAAACAAATGAAAGGACGATAGTTTGATGTTTTTCTTGAGGACTTGAGGGTTTCTGGATGGAATCTCTTTGAGGATCAAGAACTTCCTTTTTTTGGTGTTTTGCACTGAAATGAAGTTTATCTGAATCAACAGCATTCCTCCGGTAGCTCCAGAGGAGACACACCGACCCCCTGATCACAATCTGAGGAACAACAACAGAACAATTAGAGTTGTCTGTCAGCGGGCCTGGAAACCAAAGCCCCTACACCCGTCCCTAACTGGGCCCTACTGGGCAGATCCGAGGCTCAGCCCGACCTTAACTTGGGCCCTACATGGGCAGATCCGAGGCTCGGCCCGACCTTAACTTGGGCCCTACATGGGCAGATCCGAGGCTCAGCCCGACCCTAACATAATTCTGTCGTCATTTTAGGCCACAAAACCCTTAGAAAAAAAACCCAGAGCGAAAAAGAAAGATTGCCTGTATAGGCAGCACCATGCAGTGGACAAGTATAGCCACAAGTGAAAGAACAGACATCATTATAATAGTTGGCAAAATGGCAACTTCACACGTTCAGTTTTTCATAAAACATGCTATAAGTTCCGCACAAGAAGGCCACTCAGAATAGCCAAATGGCATTGAACACGCCTCCAGGTCTTTAGTTTACTCAAGTTATAGGGAATAAGACCTGGTACTTAAGACACGCAAAATACAGCCCATTGTCATGTATCTCTCTCTCTTTCCCTCTCTCTCTCCCTCTCTCCCTCTCTCCCTCTCTCCCTCTCTCCCTCTCTCTCTCTCTCTCTCTCTCTCTCTCTCTCTCCCCCCTTCCCTCTCTCCCCCCTTCCCTCTCTCTCTCTCTCTCTCTCTCTCTCCTGCCTGTGTATATTCTGCCTCCTGCCAGTCTGAGCGACCGCCGCTGGAAAAGGGTTTAAGTGGTAAATAGATGCATGATTGACTGACAAAGAGCGAGAGAGAGACAGAGAGAGAGAGATAGGGGATCCTCCCCTGTCGGTGCAGCCATTCCGGCGCTCCAGGGGAGGTAAAGACTCCGTTGGTTCCAAACATGTTGAGGGAGATAACACACAATACCTCCACACCACCGCAGAGATGTGGCGCAAGAACGCCTTTCAGAGAGAGAGAGAGAGAGAGAGACGCCGTCCAAACTATGTGACCTCGCGGCGAGCGGCCAGCAGGAGAACTGGCTCCGCTGACCGCCTGACCGACCACCCAACAGAGAGATGAAGAGGGTTGTTTATTACGCCTTAGTGTAAACGTAAGAACGCCGTTCCGTCATGTTGGGAAATTAAGGCTTTCTGACCTGAGATCAGATTCATACGAGGTTTCCACTGGACACACACTGGTCTGATTAGCCCATTCTGACCTGAGATCAGATTCTAAAAATGTCAGTCGTTCTTCGATTTTTTTCAAAAATAGCAGACCTACAAGCTCGTATCGCGCCACTCGGTGGCGCGCTACGAGCTTGTAGATCTGCTATTTTTCAATAGCTAAAGCATAACGTAATGCTAACACCTAAACGGGTTCCTGCACAAAATGGGTTAAGGTTTTCTAAGAAAACAAACCATGTGCTTCTTTGACCCCCAGAACCAAAGATACAACACTCCTATAAAGTCTTGGCCCATATGGTAACACGGTAAAAGTGTGCGTGCGCGAGCGTGCATGCATGTTTGCGTGTGTGTGTATACGTGTGTGTGTGTGCATGCGTGCGTGGCAGAATGGTTTGGTGAGATGGAGGCATGATGTCATGCGACGCCCTCTGCCATGCAGTGTCCTGCATGCCAGCAGAGCGTGTGATTGTCAGAAAGGTTAAATTGTTTGGAGTGATTAAACAGGCGTAACGTTCCTTTATATGCGCACACGGAGAACCTTCCAGTTTCAGCCCAGCTGAGAGTTCTGGAAGAGGCAGAACTAATTCATGTGCTCGGTGATGTTCTGAACTGAACTCTCTGCCGTCGATCACTCATACTGCTATAAGCACTGAGGATGTGGATCTCTGGGTGTCCCACGATTCGATTACGATTCTTGGGGTCACGATTCAATTCAAAATCGATTAAAAATAAATAAATTCAAAAGCATTATTTTCCAGATTCAAAACAATTCTCTATTGAAAATGATTATCGAATCAATACATAGGATTTCCTCACAATCTACTCCATCCAACTGAAGTGACTACACTACAGTAACTTGAAAATGACTGAAGACATGATGTTTACTGTGATTAGGGTGAGATTACATTTCATATCACAAAACACCATGTAGTGAAAACTCCTGTAAATGTACAAATAAATAAAAAATATTTCAATTTTTGGAAATTATGAATCGATTTCGATCATAACGGGAATCGTGATTCTAATTTGAATCGAAAAAACTGTTCCAACAAAACAATCACCTTTTCTTTGACTCGTTTAACACCAGCGGGTTTCAACCCTTTTCATGTCGAGGCCCATCATTTATTTATTTGGATTAATTTTCTTGAGCCACACACGGAACCACCGTCTGATGAGATCTGGCCTCTCAAGACCAAAAAAACTAAATAATATGTTGTTATCGTTGGATAAGGTTTTATGCCCACAATTCCATGTAGTATCATTTGCACATGCATATTGATGTTGGTATCATAGCAGAGATAAGAGGCAAATATCAATTATATTCTCCAATGCAGACTTAATACGGATGTTTAACCCATTCTGGGCGGGAACCCCTTTTGGTGTTAGAAGCAGTATGTTATACTTTAGCTATTGAAAAATAGCAGATCTACAAGCCGATAGCGAGCTTGTATAGGTCTACTATTTTTGAAAAATCATGAAAGTGTGGTGCAAATCTTTATATAATATTCTTTCAGAGCGAACAGTTTTAACTCAAATCTTTGCTTCTGGGTGGGGAGGTCCCTGGAACAACATATTTTCAGATGGGGGTCGGCGGCCGATTACATATCATTTTTGTGGTCCTTGACATGAAATATTGAGCACCACTGATACAGAAACATGAGGTATTTCAGAAAACTGTCAGAATTCAGAAGAAGCAGCAAGAAGCTGGTTGTAGTAGAGTCTAGTTTAGCTGAGTCTAGCCCATTCTGAACGGGAACCCGTTTTGGTGTTAGCATCATGTTATGCTTTAGCAGCTATTGAAAAATAGCAGATCTACAAGCTCATAGCACGCCACCGAGTGGCGCGCTACGAGCTTGTAGGTCTGCTATTTTTAGAGAAATCGAAGAACGACTGACATTTTTAGAATCTGATCTCAGGTCAGAATGGGTTAATCATCAGACCAGTGTGTGTCCAGTGGAAACCTGGTATGAATCTGATCTCAGGTCAGAATGGGCTAGAGCAGAAGCAGTAGCTCTTGGTCTTGGCAGTGAGAGGGATCTGGACCTAAACCACACCAGCGCTGCCCTGCCAGATGATTAGGTCCATTATTCATCCTCATCGTGATGGATCAAAACAAAACAAAACAAAACACAAAAAAAAGATGCTGTTTATCAACGGATCGGCTTTCCCAACCGCTGCTGACCGCCGGCCTGGACCCACTGGACACATGGCAGCAAAACAACTACTCTTTAGCAAGCCCAGGAGCGCTCTGAAAGAATATAAGATTCAAAGATTTGCGCCGCAAATTCAATAGCTAAAGAATAACATAATGCTTAGTTAAAACACCAAAAGGGGTTCCCGTCAAGAATGGGTTAACGTTATAAGAGACTACATTTCCTGTTTACAATCTACAAAGATACCAGGAACTAAAGTTTTCAAATAATTGTGGTCGACAAGGGACTAAATTATTTTCGCTCCTATGCCACCAAAATGTGAAACGCCCTACCAACAGTCATTAAGACATGTGAATCCCTTGACTCCTTCAAAACCGCTCTCAAAGGGCACCTATACGGACGGCTGCAATTCAAAACTGGCCCCCGTAAAATCTGAATCCCCACCGTCCCACTGCCCCCCCTTTTCCCCTCACTGTATGTTTCTTTTCCCTTTTTGCTTCCTTTATGGTGAATTCCTGTTCTGTTCTTTGACTACATAGAAGTGTCTATTTGTATTTTTTTTTATCCCACGATTTTGTAACCCAGTTTTTTCTTTTCACCCAGTGCCAATTATCTAATGTAATCCTGGGCGCTACACTTCCTCTGCCAACCTGGGGGGGGGGCAGCGGACTGACCTCATGCCTCCTTCTATGCATGAGGAGTCCAAGCTGCTTCTTTTCACCTGACAAGAGGGGAATTTCCCCGGCCGGACGTAGCGCGTGGAAGGAACAGGTTATTCCGACCAGTTCCTTTCCCCTCCATCAGGCGCCCCGGCTGGCCAGGGGGAGGTAGTTTTAGAGACCAGGATTACGGCATGTTTTTGTGAGGGTACCTACCCTAGGGGACACGGGGAGAACATGTGAGGGTACCTACCCTAGGGGACACGGGGAGAACATGTGAGGGTACCTACCCTAGGGGACACGGGGAGAACATGTGAGGGTACCTACCCTATAGGGGACACGGGGAGAACATGTGAGGGTACCTACCCTATGGGACACGGGGAGAACATGTGAGGGTACCTACCCTATAGGGGACACGGGGAGAACATGTCAGGGTACCTACCCTATGGGACACGGGGAGAACATGTGAGGGTACCTACCCTATAGGGGACATGGGGAGAACATGTGAGGGTACCTACCCTAGGGGACACGGGGAGAACATGTGAGGGTACCTACCCTAGGGGACACGGGGAGAACATGTGAGGGTACCTACCCTAGGGGACACGGGGAGAACATGTGAGGGTATCTACCCTAGGGGACACGGGGAGAACATGTGAGGGTACCTACCCTAGGGGACACGGGGAGAACATGTGAGGGTACCTACCCTAGGGGACACGGGGAGAACATGTGAGGGTATACCTACCCTAGGGGACACGGGGAGAACATGTGAGGGTACCTACCCTAGGGGACACGGGGAGAACATGTGAGGGTACCTACCCTAGGGGACACGGGGAGAACATGTGAGGGTACCTACCCTATAGGGGACACGGGGAGAACATGTGAGGGTACCTACCCTATGGGACACGGGGAGAACATGTGAGGGTACCTACCCTATAGGGGACACGGGGAGAACATGTCAGGGTACCTACCCTATGGGACACGGGGAGAACATGTGAGGGTACCTACCCTATAGGGGACACGGGGAGAACATGTGAGGGTATACCTACCCTAGGGGACACGGGGAGAACATGCAAACTCCACACAGAAAGGCCCTTTCGCTATCGATAGTAGACTAGTATGATATGACCTGTACCTGAACCCTGGTGGGCAGCATCCAGTGCTTGAGGGAGTGGGGCGAGGACCCGTTGGGCAGCACCACGGGGTCACGTAGGTCCATGTCCTCCAGCGCCACCGCGCACGCCACGTAGCAAACAGAACCTGCAGCGGAGAAGAGAACGACCCAGGGGAGAGAAAGAAATAACACACTTTATACCTGGCACGCACGCACGCACGCACGCAGCTTTCATTCATTTGCATCTGTTGAATTTATTCATGTGCAAACAGAGAGAGAGGTGTGTGGGGACACGGGCCCACCCGACCCGAGCTTCAGAGAACTCTGTCATCTTTGCGATTCGGACACTTTTGGCAGTTAACCCATTTTGGTGTTATAGCATCATGTCCTGCTTTAGCTTGTTGAAAAATAGCAGATCTACAAGCTCATAGCGCGCCACCGAGTGGCGCGCTACGAGCTTGTAGGTCTGCTATTTTTTTTTTTATCGAAGAACCACTGACAGAAACATAGCTTTTTCAGAAAACTGTCATTTTCAAACAGACATTTTTAGAATCTGATCTCAGGTCAGAATGGAAAACTGTCAGGATGTAGAAGACATTTTTAGAATCTGATCTCAGGTCAGAATGGGTTAAGCTCCATGCAGAGTTTAGCTCAGTCATCTCTCCAGACCCCCCCCCCCCACCCCCTTACTGGCCTCCCAGCAAGGGCTCACTGAAACCCCCTCCCCCCAAATTACCCAGAATGCCTCAGCAAAGCCTGCAGGTCTTCGACCTTCCAAAAAAATGTTTTCCAAAATATTCCTTTGAGGTCCCTTAATTCCTGGGGTTCTGGTTGCTGCCCAAACAACAGGTAAAAACACTGCTCTGGTGATGTGGTTCTGTGTGCAGCCCACTAACCTTCACTGACACACACAGGGGGAGGCTGGCAGAACATTCCCTAAAACGGCCCGGGACAACAACGCTCCGCACGGCCCAGACTCTTCTCCCTTCTGGCTCCAAAAACGATGGAATTAACTTCCCATTGCAATCAGAACTGCAGACTCACTCCCCAATCTTCTGTTGCAGTCTGAAAACTCACCTCTAATTCAGACTCCACCGTATAGCCCTGCATCACTGTCTCCCCTAGCCTCGACAACCATGCAGTCCTATGCAAAAAGCTACATTATGTAATTTACCAAAATGTGGAACGCCCTACCAACAGTCATTAAGACATGCAAATCCCTTGACTCCTTCAAAACCGCTTTCAAAGGGCACCTACGGACGGCTGCAATTCGAAACTGGCCCCCTTTTTCCCCTCACTGTATATGTTTCTTTTCCCTTTTTGCTTCCTTTATGATGAATTCCTGTTCCGTTCTTTGACTAAATAGAAGTGTCTATTTGTACGTCTCTAAATGTTTTGATGAATTGAACAATGTGGACCCTCTTGTAAACAAGTGTAATGCTTAATTGGGTCGTTCACTCACAGTTAACAGTCTTTGTATTGAGTTTGTGCTTGAAATGTACTGTAATTCTGCAAACTGTTAATACATATTTCAATCAATCAATCAATCAAAAAAGTTAGCATATCATGTAGACATAGCGTTCCATAATGTATACTTATAGTATATACAGATATTCCACTGTATGTTAGCTTATTAGCTTATTTATGTGTATTTGATCATGTATTACGATGTGTTGTTCTGGCTTACTGTAAATCACTCTGGATTAAGTGGCGTACGGCTAAATGCCCTAAATTGTAAATAGTTTGTAAAACATCCTGACCAATAAGGCTCCACACTGCAAGTCTCCTGATCTCCCTCCTAGTTAAGCTGTGGAACAAACTTCCCTTGCAGTCAGAGCTGCAGACTGTCTCCATGCAGGGGAGACGGTCTGCAGTTAGAGCTGCAGACAGTCTGCAGTCAGAGCTGCAGACTGTCTCCATGCAGGGGAGACGGTCTGCAGTTAGAGCTGCAGACGGTCTGCAGTCAGAGCTGCAGACTGTCTCCATGCAGGGGAGACTGTCTGCAGTCAGAGCTGCTGACTGTCTCCATGCAGGGGAGACGGTCTGCAGTTAGAGCTGCAGACTGTCTGCAGTCAGAGCTGCAGACTGTCTCCATGCAGGGGAGACGGTCTGCAGTCAGAGCTGCAATCTGTCTCCATGCAGGGGAGACGGTCTGCAGTCAGAGCTGCAGACTGTCTCCATGCAGGGGAGACGGTCTGCAGTCAGAGCTGCAGACTGTCTCCATGCAGGGGAGACGGTCTGCAGTTAGAGCTGCAGACAGTCTGCAGTCAGAGCTGCAGACTGTCTCCATGCAGGGGAGACGGTCTGCAGTTAGAGCTGCAGACGGTCTGCAGTCAGAGCTGCAGACTGTCTCCATGCAGGGGAGACTGTCTGCAGTCAGAGCTGCAGACTGTCTCCATGCAGGGGAGACGGTCTGCAGTCAGAGCTGCAGACTGTCTGCAGTCAGAGCTGCAGACTGTCTCCATGCAGGGGAGACGGTCTGCAGTCAGAGCTGCAGACTGTCTGCAGTCAGAGCTGCAGACTGTCTCCATGCAGGGGAGACGGTCTGCAGTCAGAGCTGCAGTCTGTCTCCATGCAGGGGAGACGGTCTGCAGTCAGAGCTGCAGACTGTCTCCATGCAGGGGAGACGGTCTGCAGTCAGAGCTGCAGACTGTCTCCATGCAGGGGAGACGGTCTGCAGTCAGAGCTGCAGACTGTCTGCAGTCAGAGCTGCAGACGGTCTGCAGTCAGAGCTGCAGACTGTCTCCATGCAGGGGAGACGGTCTGCAGTCAGAGCTGCAGACTGTCTCCATGCAGGGGAGACGGTCTGCAGTCAGAGCTGCAGACTGTCTGCAGTCAGAGCTGCAGACGGTCTGCAGTCAGAGCTGCAGACTGTCTCCATGCAGGGGAGACGGTCTGCAGTCAGAGCTGCAGACTGTCTGCAGTCAGAGCTGCAGACAGGGAGACGGTCTGCAGTCAGAGCTGCAGACCGTCTCCATGCAGGTGAGACAGACGGTGATGAGAGGTGACTCACCGACGGTCATCTCCTGGTCACAGCTGTACTCCACAGCGTTGAGGTGGGCCGGGGGAGAGCACGCCCCCTGCAGTCTGGAACACATGGCGAAGTCTTTGCTCCACAGCCCGTCCTTGGTGCAGCGGATGGTGCTCTGTTATAGGAGACAATTAAACAGCACGTCTTATCTATAGAGACGGACCCATACCTACCCATAAGAATGTATTTTATTTTATTAGCCTCAGTATCTGAAACAATGTCTTGTTGCCTACACACACACACACACACACACACACACACACACACACACACACACACACACACACACACACCACCATATAACTTAAGGCATCCTTACGTTATGTTCTCCCCACTAGGATAACAAAGGAAAGGGCCATTGTAGCCATGGTTCACATGACGCTCGTACTTCACGAGCGCCATGGCTTAACTTCCGCCTGTTTTACGCGATCGCTACATTTACATTGTAAACGTGTACATAAACATTCAGATTCCAAATATAAAGTCCTCGCCACATGTGCCACGGGTGTTAGAAATGTGCTGGGACAGCGATTAGCATATTGCTCCATCCCGCATTGTTTAATAAAAAGCTTTTTTTATCCGAGCTGTTTTTTTTGCCATTGGCTTTTAACTACGCTCCCCTATCGGTCGGGCCGGAGGAGGGTAGTGGCACTCGGTGTGTTTGATATAGGCACGCTGACCGCCCTGCCAATACAGACTAATGGGCGAGTGCGCTCCCGGTGTGCAACTGTGAATTTCCCAAACGAACCCCGGTTGAGAAAAGTAGCCGGGGCGCTCGGATAAAAATGCTTTTTATTTAAACAACGCAGGATGCAGCAATAATAATTGCTGTACCAGCAAATTTCTAACACCCGTGGCACATGTGGCGAGGACTTTATATTTGAAAATCGGAATGTTTATATATACAATTTACAATTTACAATTTAGGCATTTAGCAGACGCTCTTAATCCAGAGCGACTTACATTAAGCAAGAACAAAAAAGCATGGGAATACATCACATAAAAACATTTATCAAGAAACATGCGTAAGCTAAGAAAGTAACAGTGGGATATCTATATAATGAAGCTATACATATAAACTATACATCTATACTACTATGCTATACATTATGTACTATGACGTGCTATGACTACATACAATGCAATTATAGTGCTGTCTACATAACATGCTATAAGTCTGTATCAAATGCCATCTAAGTCTACAGAAATGCTATCTAAGGGGGTGGGGTAAGTGCTATGGGCCATGATGGAGTCTGAAAAGGTGGGTTTTCAGACTACGTTTTGATTGTAAATGTAGCGATTGCGTAAAACAGGCTGCAGTTGCGCCATTACTGTCATGATAATCATGACAGTCATGTTTCAGGGCTATAGGGCCATTTCAGCGTACAGGTGTTATACTCACGTTGTCGGCGGCTGAGTCGTCGGGGCAGTGCAGCGTGCACACGGAGTCGTAGCGCAGCTCGTTGGTGCAGCTGTACATGCCCTGGAAGACGTCGGGCAGCGCCGGGCACGACACGGGCACACATCCCAGCTCGCCCCACTGCCCGCCCTCCTGGCACACCACCTTCATGTACTTCCTGTGGGGAAGGGAAACAGAACACACCACCTTCATGTACTTCCTGTGAGGAGGAGGAAACAGAACACACCACCTTCATGTACTTCCTGTTCGGACGGAACAGAACCAAGCTGTGTCAAACTCCACCCAAATTAGCACCAGTGGTTTTTATACTTAAAGGACCACTTCACCACTTTTCAACCTATCTTCATATAATAGGTCCTCACTAATAATCGTGAAAAAATTGCACGATTCTTTTCTACTCAGTCTGTGTCTCATAGGAGGGCTGTGGGCAGTTTAGAAAGCGTCTTCCAGTGACATCATCATTAGGCAGATTTTTTTTTTACACAAGATTCTTTTTACAAAAATATTTAGATTTTCATTATCGTGAGAACGATGGCTTTCGCATTGCAACTTTTCAGGACTAGAAAGCCTGCAGTTTTTATTAGCTTGTATTCCCCATCGATGATGTCACTGGAAGACGGTTTCTTAACTGACCACAGCCCTCCTATGAGACACAGACGAGTAGAAAAAAAAATTGCACAATTTTTTTATGATTATTACTTTAGTGAGGACCTATAATTTTGTATGATTGAACCCTACAAACCCTCCCGCGCACTCAGATCAGCCAACGCAGGGAAGCTGGAAGTACCCTCACTAAAAACGCCGGGACAACGCTCCACACGTCCCAAACTCTTCTCCCTTCTGGCTCCAAAACTGTGGAATGCACTTCCCATTGCAGTCAGAACTGCAGCCTCACTCCCAATCTTCCGCCGTAGCCTGAAAACCCACCTTTTCAGACTCCATCATGGCCCATAGCACTTACCCCACCCCCTTAGATAGCATTTCTGTAGACTTAGATAGCATTTGATACAGACTTATAGCATGTTATGTAGACAGCACTATAATTGTATTGTATATAGTCATAGCACGCCATAGTACATATGTATAGCATAGTAGTAAATATGTATAGTTTATATGTATAGTGCATGTATAGTTTCATTATATAGATATTCCACTGTTACTTTCTTAGCTTACGCATGTTTCATGATAAATGCTTTCATGTGATGTATTCCCATGCGTTTGTTCTTGCTTAATGTAAGTCGCTCTGAATTAAGAGCGTCTGCTAAATGCCTAAATTGTAAATTGTATAATATGAAGATAGGTTGAAAAGTGGTGAAGTGGTCCTTTAAACCAGTATATCAATTTCTTGGGAGTGTGTGTATGGTGTGTACTGAGTGTGTGTGTGTGTGTGTGTGTGTGTGTGTGTGTGTGCACATAAAGTACTTACATAAAAGTACTTTATGTGCAGCATTTTCCATTTAAATCTTTTGAAAACATTTCAATCGGGAATTGTATTCAAAGGACTATGACTAAAACAAAATCAAAACACAAACACGTACTGTTTGTAATGTTAATTTATCAAATGGATTTGCTTACATTTGTATGTGTACGCAAAGAGGTAGCCGGCATACACAGTACCCAGTACAGACACAGATCCTATATAGCCTAGACTCAAACCAGCTTCACAAAGAGGTATACGCATACACAGTACCCAGTACAGACACAGACACAGACACAGTACCCAGTACAGACACAGACACATGCAGACACAGTACCCAGTACAGACACAGATCCTATATAGCCTAGACTCAAACCAGCTTCAGCGGATATAAACCTTTCCACCCGGCATCTGCCTCCGCTCCCAATAGAAAAACCCACATCTCATTAACAGCACAGAAATCGCATTTAAAACAAAGTTGCCCAATGAATACAATTGGCGACAGCAATAATGAGGCCCGGTTCTGCGCTGGTACACGTTTTATTGGAGGCCTTTTTTTTGTTGAGCACGAATACTGAGAAAAACCCAATACTGTTCGCAGGTGATGGAAGCTAAAAATACACCTTTTTTATATTTTTTTAAATGTACTCACTGCACTATTTAACCCATTCTGTACGGGAACCCATTTTGGTGTCAGCATCATGTCGTGCTTTAGCTATTTAAAAATAGCAGATCTACAAGCTCATATCGCGCCACCGAGTGGCGCGATACGAGCTTGTAGGTCTGCTATTTTTGAAAAATCGAAGAACGACTGACATATAGACATAGCTTTTTCAGAAAACTGTCAGGATGTAGAAGACGTTTATATAATCTGATCTCAGGTCAGAATGGGTTAAACGGAGGCAGAGGAGGTGGGCATGCGTATACACGATGCCTCGTTACTGCAGGGTTCTGTAAAGTTCCAGCGTAAATCAGAGATCCTAATTTGATTAAGGAGCTGCTTAATGAGGCCGTTGTTAAAATAAAGGGAAAAACAAGGAAATTCCTCTATAACTCTCAGGCAGAAAAATTAGCTCCTTTTACGTCTCCACAGGCTGTGCGGTTCACATTAGCGCTCGAGACACGGCTGTGAACACGTTATATTAATGTATTCCTTTTAATATAAGCAATAAAACAAAAGACTGCGTCGAGGGGAATAAACAGCTCCTCGTTGTCTGAGGACTTGACCTTCTTTGTCAAACTAGAGAACTATCGTTTGAGGGCAGTAACGCTAAATACGGTTTAATGTTTATCAAAAGCAAGTTCAGAGGTGCGACGTGTGCTCAACGTTTGCACTGCACAGACAATGCAAAAAGGAGACATCAGAATTAAATTAGGAGGCGGAAAAGTACAGGATAATTACAGTACATTTCACGGTATGTCTTTGGGGTGCACATGCAGCTCTCTTGTGGAACCAGGTGGATATAAGTGGATATAACAAATTTCTTTATTTAGATGCAGTGGACGTTACTGATGTCACTAAAGCTTTATTTACTGTAGATGCAGTAGATATGCAGTGGACGTCACATTCACACCAGAGAGCTTTTGCTGCGATTAAAACGAATCCTGCTGCGCATTTTCAGAAAGTGCACTTCGTTTGGCAGGTGTGAAGGCTCATTAGAATCCTAATGCGTATCAAAGAACCGGCATTCTACTCCGAGCTAAAACGGGGGTTTCGCTTCGCTTCCAATCGCACTTAATTGCGGTTCGGTGCAGGTGTGAATGCAATCCGCAGTAAATAAAGGAAATGAAGCAAACAATGTGGCGGGTGAGGAGCTGAACACAGCTGGAGACGGGGAAGGCATATTTTACGCAGAGCAAAGATGTCCCGTTAATTACCGTGGATAGACGAGGTCGAATGAGGAGACTGAAGCCCTGATCGAAATGAGGACGTGTACATTAATCAATTGCTTAAGAAAACACATAAACACTGCAGTGTAATAGTGTTATAGCTTACAGAATATTCTGTCTGTCTGTGCGTGCCGCAAACAAGGAGTGCTGTCACTGTGTGGGGACTAGTGGCGAGTAGGGACTTTCATCTCGATAAACTTGTAAACATTTTGCGCTGCTGTCTGTTATATCAGTGTGTTCAGCGCTGTGCCTCCATGCCCAAAAGAACAGTGCGTGGCTGCGTGCGTATAGTGAGAGAGAGAGAGAGAGAGAGAGGGGGGGGGGGGGGGGTCCAGTCCCAGACGGCACGACACATGCACGTTATGAGTATAATTTTATCACCATAGATTTCACTGTGTAGGCTAGTTTATGAATGGAACACATTGATAAAGGTCCCCCCTGCTGCGTTTCCAATTGCTGCGTTTCCACAGATGACAGCTGTTATTTTAAACTTGGTGTCAGTGTCAGTAAAAAGGAACATCACATGATGCAGCTTGGTGACTGCAGGGCATATCATGTTTGTTTTTAGTTTTATCCAAAAAATTATGTTTCAGGAAATTCAACATAAACAAGGTGGAACCAGGGGGGGGCGGAGCAAGGCAGAAAGAGCCTGCTGGTTGGTCAGTCAGGGACCAATCAGAAGGCTGACAAATGGTGAATTGGAAGTCAATCACAGCCAATTAGCATCATCTAAAAGGGCAAATGCTATTCTGCTATTGGAGACCTGGTTCTTTTCGTGCACCACGTACGACGTACACGAAAAGAGCGCGCGTGCGTGACCATTTCACGGGGCCACGCTCGCGTTGTCGCCACGCGACTTCTCTGCGTGTACAACAAAAAAGAAACGCAGGTCTCATTGACAATTAACCCATTCTGACCTGAGATCAGATTCTAAAAATGTCAGTCGCTCTTCGATTTTTCAAAAATAGCAGACCTACAAGCTCGTATCGCGCCACTCGGTGGCGCGATACGAAACAGGAAACAGTTGTATTCATTGGGCAACTTTGTTTTAAATGCGATTTCTGTGCTGTTAATGAGATGTGGGTTTTTCTATTGGGAGCGGAGGCAGATGCCGGGGGAAAGGTTTATATCCGCTGAAGCTGGTTTGAGTCTATAGGCTATAGGATCTGTGTCTGTACTGGGTACTGTGTATGCCTATACCTCTTTGTGAAGCTGGTTTGAGTCTAGGCTATAGGATCTGTGTCTGTACTGGGTACTGTGTATGCCTATACCTCTTTGTGAAGCTGGTTTGAGTCTAGGCTATAGGATCTGTGTCTGTACTGGGTACTGTGTATGCCTATACCTCTTTGTGAAGCTGGTTTGAGTCTAGGCTATAGGATCTGTGTCTGTACTGGGTACTGTGTATGCCTATACCTCTTTGTGAAGCTGGTTTGAGTCTAGGCTATAGGATCTGTGTCTGTACTGGGTACTGTGTATGCCTATACCTCTTTGTATATTCTTTATCCCACGATTTTGTAGGGGACACGGGGAGAACATGCAAACTCCACACAGAAAGGCCCTTTCGCCAACCCCCGCCTTCGGGTATGGGCACTGATGACACGGGGGAGGAAACACGCCGCCAGCACCCACAGCACCCCCGAGCGGGAATCGAACCCAGGACCTTCTAGCTGTGAGGCGACAGCACTATTAACTGTGCCACCGACGTGCCCCCTTGGTCTAACACCCAAAAAGGACACAAGAGCGAAGGAAGGAAAAACTAAACTAAACACTCACTTCCTTCCTTTCGCCCCAGGCGGCTAGTGTAGCGGTCCGGACACCTGGGCTGCTGAGCCAGCCTGACGGCGTGCCGCGGGTTCGACTCCCGATCCCGACAACCTTTGCCACATGTTACCCAGTGTTGTTTTCGTCGACTAAAACTAAGACGAAAACTGTTCGTCGACTACCTTTTTCCACTGACGAAAACCAATGGAAACTAAATGAAAACTGTGCTATGATGAGTAAAACTATAAGACTAAATGTACTGACAATTTCGTCGACAAATGAAAAACTAGACTAAAATGTTAGGAAGGGACTAGTGGACAAGAGATCCGGTACAAGTCATTTTAAATAGCCGTGTAAAAACACTCATCACGACGGCATCAAGGCCCGCCAAAATACATTTTAGTCGACTAAATCAACTGTAGATTTAGTCGACTAAAATCTCATGACATTTAGTCGACTAAAACTAGACTAACACTATAGACATTCCAGGTGACTAAAATGTGACTAAAACTAAATTAAGTTCCAGTCCAAAGACTATGACTAAACTCAAATGCCAATAACAACACTGGTGTCACCCCCAATCTCGCTCCCCATTTCCTGTCACCATACTGTACAGTCTATCCAATAAAGGCAGATTAAAGCCCAAAAGAATAAGTAAAAACTCACTTCCGCGTCTTCTTGCCCAGGCTGCCCGTCACGTAGTAGCCCGGGTTGCACTTGTAGCGGCACACGGCGCCCACGTCGTGGCCCGTGGCGTGGCAGTCCGCCGACAGGGACTTGGCGTTGGCGATGACGGGCGCTTCGGGACACTCCACCTTGCAGTAGGCCTCGGGGAACGACCACAGGCCGTCCTCCAGACACACCAGCCTGTCGCTGTCACCTGCAGGACGACAGGGATGGATGGGACACCGTGAAGATGGAGATGGACACGACTATTTACACACTCACTCCAGAGGGCCACTATAGTTCCACACTCACTCCAGAGGGACACTATAGTTCCACACTCACTCCAGAGGGCCACTATAGTTCCACACTCACTCCAGAGGGCCACTATAGTTCCACACTCACTCCAGAGGGACACTATAGTTCCACACTCACTCCAGAGGGCCACTATAGTTCCACACTCACTCCAGAGGGCCACTATAGTTCCACATTCACTGAGTCCAGAGGGCCACTATAGTTCCACACTCACTCCAGAGGGCCACTATAGTTCCACAATCACTCCAGAGGGACACTATAGTTCCACATTCACTCCAGAGGGCCACCATAGTTCCTCACTCACTCCAGAGGGCCACTATAGTTCCACACTCACTCCAGAGGGCCACTATAGTTCCACACTCACGCCAGAGGGCCACTATAGTTCCACACTCACGCCAGAGGGCCACTATAGTTCCACACTCACTCCAGAGGGCCACTATAGTTCCACACTCACTCCAGAGGGCCACTATAGTTCCACACTCACGCCAGAGGGCCACTATAGTTCCACACTCACTCCAGAGGGCCACTATAGTTCCACACTCACTCCAGAGGGCCACTATAGTTCCACACTCACTCCAGAGGGCCACTATAGTTCCACACTCACTCCAGAGGGACACTATAGTTCCACAATCACTCCAGAGGGACACTATAGTTCCACATTCACTCCAGAGGGCCACCATAGTTCCACACTCACTCCAGAGGGCCACTATAGTTCCACACTCACTCCAGAGGGCCACTATAGTTCCACACTCACTCCAGAGGGCCACTATAGTTCCACACTCACTCCAGAGGGCCACTATAGTTCCACACTCACTCCAGAGGGACACTATAGTTCCACACTCACTCCAGAGGGCCACTATAGTTCCACACTCACTCCAGAGGGCCACTATAGTTCCACACTCACGCCAGAGGGCCACTATAGTTCCACACTCACTCCAGAGGGCCACTATAGTTCCACACTCACTCCAGAGGGCCACTATAGTTCCACACTCACTCCAGAGGGCCACTATAGTTCCACACTCACTCCAGAGGGCCACTATAGTTCCACACTCACTCCAGAGGGCCACTATAGTTCCACCCTCACTCCAGAGGGCCACTATAGTTCCACCCTCACTCCAGAGGGCCACTATAGTTCCACACTCACTCCAGAGGGCCACTATAGTTCCACACTCACTCCAGAGGGACACTATAGTTCCACACTCACTCCAGAGGGCCACTATAGTTCCACACTCACTCCAGAGGGCCACTATAGTTCCACACTCACTCCAGAGGGACACTATAGTTCCACACTCACTCCAGAGGACCACTATAGTTCCACACTCACTCCAGAGGGCCACTATAGTTCCACACTCACTCCAGAGGACCACTATAGTTCCACATTCACTCCAGAGGGCCACTATAGTTCCACACTCACTCCAGAGGGCCACTATAGTTCCACACTCACTCCAGAGGGACACTTCAGTGCATCCAGAAAGTATTCACACTCCTTCACTTTTTCCACATTTTGTTTTGTTACCGGCTCATTTCAAAAGGGATTAAATTCGATGAAAAAAGTATTTTTGAATATTTTGTTAATTTATATTTAAATAAGAAACTGGGGAAAAACACATTCTTGGTTTAGTACTTTGTTGAGGCACCTTTGACAGCAATTACAGCCTTAAGCCTTTTTGGGATTTTTTGGGTTCTGTACAGTGTGTACAGTATTAAAAACATGTAAGAAATGTGAGCTGCTATATAAATATTTGAAGTTTTTCAGAAAACTTAGAATCTGCCTCAGGCCTAAATAACAAACACTTGAATTATCCTTTCATTTTCATTTTCGTTTGGGGAGGGCAAGGCTTGTGTTAACACACACACACACACACACACACACACACACGGAGGGGAAAGGAACTGATTGGAATAACGCGTTCCTTCCACGCGCTACGAAACTCCCCCCTGTCAGGTGTAAAGGAGCAACTTGGACACTCAGGCATGAAGGAAGCATGAGTTCAAGTCCGTTGCTCTCCCCTTGTCCCCCATATATGGGGACTAGGTTGGTGGAGGGTGTGTAGAGCCCAGGATCACATTAGATGATTGACACAGGGGTGAAAAATGGGTTACAGAATCGTGGGATAAAAAATATATATAAAAAAAAAGAAAAACACACGCACGCACGCACGCACGCACACACGCACACACGCACACACACACACACACACACACACACACACACACAGGCCATAAGGAGGGGCTATTAGTTCGTATTTAGCTATATTTGGCTATTAGGTCGTATTTAGATAGGACCTAGTTGTCATTTACTGCCATTAAAAGTCCATAGACTTGGCTGCCACATGGTGGCGTAATTTGGGAAAGCCCTGCATTTGGAGAGAGGCTATAGCTGGCAGCCTTCAGAACGCTAGGAGAGCATATGGTCAACGTTAGCTCAAGCTAACACGCCACGGCCGCCCCACACGATGTGTCTACACAACCGTAACACGGAGAATCCTGCTCACTTTAATAGCTCTATAAAATTTTATGAATCTTTAACATTGTATAGAATTTGTTTTATAAGCCATTATAAAATATACTGGTGTTGAGGCGGCCATTATTTAAAACCTGATACAGCTGTAGTGGTGGTGTGCATAGATTGTTGTGGTCTACTGTGTGTGTGTGCGTGTGTGTGTGTGTGTGTGTGTGTGTGTGTGTGTGTGTGTGTGTGTGTGTGTGTGTATGTGTGTGTGTGTGTGTGTGTGTGTGTGTGTGTGTGTGCGTGCGTGCGTGCATGCGTGTGCCTGTGCGTGCGTGCGTGTGTGCGTGCCAGTGTTTTCGCTGCGCTGAATGACGCGCGATATGGCCTTCGAGCATACATACCCCGAAAACCCCAAAAGCCACACTTAATATTATTTCTCTATAATCAGTGTTTTATGTCATAAATCGTTGCCTCGCTGCTGACTGTGTGAAAACGCTCTTTGGGGCAGAATTCGCCTCCTGGACAGAAAAAAGACCACAACAACAGACATATGTGGACATCATGGCTATTTTCAGGGAGAATCAACACAAGCACAAACAACATGCTGTCAATGTTCTTTGAGTATCAGTGCATTGCAGCACAAAAAGGGAAAAGAAGAGGAGAATAATTCTGACCTCTGATTATTGCAGCAATAAGTACAGTGCGTCACGTGCGTGCGGAGGCATGTCTGCTCTGCAACTGCCAGCATTCGCGGAGAAAAATAATCGGTTTCTTTCTTTCTTTTCGGGGCTATGATGACACCGCGCTGTTAACATGTCTATGATGACACGGCTCTGTTAACATGCCCACAGCATGATTTATGCTTCGTCTCTCAACAGAAATGACGTGTTTTTTCAACAATTTAATCTACCGTGTTAGGCCTTTAAGATCATGAGCGTTGGGCAACACTGAAACTGGACAATTTTGTAGGAAGAAAGACAACAAGCAGAACGATTAACCCATTCTGACCTGGGATCAGATTCATACGAGGTTTCCACTGGACACACACTATGGTCTGATGAACCCATTCTGACCTGAGATCAGATTCTAAAAAATGTCAGTCGTTCTTCGGTTTTTCAAAAATAGCAGACCTACAAGCTCGTAGCGCGCCACTCGGTGGCGCGCTATGAGCTTGTAGATCTGCTATTTTTCAATAGCTAAAGCGCGACATGATGCTAACACCAAAATGGGTTCCCGCACAACATGGGTTAAAACCAGGGACGTGCCCTGCACAATGTGTTCGAGAGGCGCAAGGTGCTGGAATTCCCTTAAAAGGGCAGTTTTGGCCCAAAAATAGCGGATCCACAAGCTCAGGAATGTGGCACATTGAGAGCTTGTATAGATCAGCTATTTCTGGGGGCGTATAACCTCACACTCTTATAGGGATTGTGACATTAAAAAAAAGGTTTTGGAATTGTTCTTATTTTTTTTAGGTTTTCTAATCTCAATTGCACCCAAAAAACATGAACTTTTAACATTCAGTAGATTTTCTGTGATCTGGGGTTTTCTGGCTCAAACAGGTGATCTGATTTCCCGGCAGATTGTGATGTAAGATCCTGCAAATCCCATATATGTCAATGGGATTTGCCAGCAGATGTCACTGTTTTCACTGTTTTGCCTGTTTTCATTGTAGCTCAAAAGGCTTCCAAACCCCAAAGAAAACGTCAGACCACAGAAAATCCACTGAATGTTCAAAGTTCAGGTTTTTTGGGTGTAATTGAGGTCATAAAACCTAAAAGAAAAAAGAAAAATAAATGAAAATGAATGTCATAAAACCTTTATAGCTATACTGAAGATGCGGCATACATTACGTATACAACATGGGTTTCTATACACAGAGGCGCAAATTGCATGCGTTTGAGTTCAGGAGAGTTAATTCGGAAAGAGGCGATTCTTCCTGAACTCTGCCTTTGCGTATATATGAGGGCATGGAAAGGAAAGGAAGGACAGTGCTACCAGTGTTGTCTTTGGCATCAAATTTCTATTTTAGTTTTAGTCTTTGTCTTTTGAATAGTTTTCATTTAGTTTTAGTCACATTTTAGTCACTAAATGTCATAAGATTTTAGTCGACTAAATCTACAGGTGATTTTAGTCGACTAAAAATGTATTTTGGTGGGCCTTGATGCCGTCGTAATGACTGTTTTTACACTTGCTGAAAATAGCCGATCTACAAGCTCACAACGCGTCGCAACCAAAGTGTAAAATGACTTATACTGGATATCTTGTCCCACTAGTCCCTTTATAACATTTTAGTCTAGTTTTTATTTGTTGACGAAATTGTCAATATATTTAGTCTTAGTTTTAGTCATCATAGATAGTTTTCATTTAGTTTCCATTTAGTTTTCGTCAGTGGAAAAAGGTAGTCGACGAACATTTTTCGTCTTAGTCGACGAAAACAACACTGACTGAGAGGATGGAGACAACCTTCATCCTGCACATGTACGAGTTATTAAATATTAGAGCACATGTACTACTTATTAAATTGTATTAGAGCAGCGCTATAATGTAACTGTCCTCCTCTACCCTGGATTTGAACCCAGCTTCCTGTGCTGACATTTTATTTCTTTACTCTGGTCCATGTAGTATAAGGCTATATGGACCAGAGCTACATCCCGTATACCTGCTTTCTCTGCACCATTTAAGGCCGTTTCCAAATGTTAAAAGACCAATATTGTTATGAAGAAAAACAAGATGTTAAGACCGCTAAAACAAATAGGAATAAAGTTAACCTTCAGAAAAAGCGTTGTTTATGGCTTCTGAATGTAGGTCTTTTAACATGTAATGTCTATGGATTGACGTCACGTCATCAACACCACTATAGCTCATAAAAGGGGGCGGGGAAGGGCTGTGAGATATAGGCCTATTGGCTGGACGGGCGGGCTGACCGAGCTATCGACCAATGGTAGCAGGAGACAGCTGGTGAAGCTGCCTCAGCTATAGCTATGATGCACCGAGGATTTGGACCTTCATATCAGAGAGGCAGGCCTACCTCGGTCGATGGCTTTAACCCATTCTGACCTGAGATCAGATTCATACGAGGTTTCCACTGGACACACACTGGTCTGATTAACCCATTCTGACCTGAGATCAGATTCTATAAAAATGTCAGTCGTTCTTCGATTTTTCAAAAATAGCAGACCTACAAGCTCATAGCGCGCCACTCGGTGGCGCGCTATGAGCTTGTAGCTCTGCTATTTTTAAATAGCTAAAGCATGACATGATGCTAACACCAAAAGGGGTTCCCGTTCAGAATGGGTCAAGAGGCACGTGAAAAAACCACTTCTATGAACTTTCATAATATTCAATGTCACTGTTGTAATGTTATATACGATTGACTAGATTTGAACTTGAATCACTCTGTTCTAACCAGTGTTTTTAACTCGAACGTATAAAGCACTTGTCTTTGAACTGCATTCATTTACTGTATGTCTGAAAGGTGCTCTATGACTACATATTATTATTATTATTGTTATTGTTATTACAGCACCTCCCCTGAGCTCAAATGACGGCTGAAACAACCGAGGCCTCAGTGGTCAGAGAGTGGTCAGTGAGTCCACACGCATTAACAGCGTGGCTGCAGCTCATTCACACCACTAATGACCCCCCCACCCTCCCACCTCCCACCCCAGCCCCAGGAATGAATGGAGCATCAACAAAACAACGTATATATATACACACATGGCTTATTTATGTTATCCATCTCATGTTTGACCCTATTTGATATTTGCATAATTATGTATAGCGCTGTACAGCGTGAGTGCGTGCGGTATGTTGCTATATATCGGCGCCGTTGGGCAGAGACCTTGCATCTCCACATTCTAACTTTCTGTGTGTTTTTTTCTTAAATTAACGCCCTACTACGATCATACTACGATCATACTTAAATTAACGCCCTACTACGATCATACTACGATCATACTACGATCATACTTAAATTAACGCCCTACTACGATCATACTACACGTCAAATAATCATACAAAGTAGCAGATCTGCAAAGCTCGTGCAGTGCTTTGCTTGTACAGTTTTACGTTACAGTGCGAGTGAGAAAAATGGAACGGAGGCTGCCCGTTCTTCCAGCGCGGATAGGAGGCGGTCAGTGTCTGTGAGCGCCTGGGGGCGGTCCCAGTCAGTGGCTGTAGGCGCCTGGGGGGCGGTCCCAGTCAGTGTCTGTGGGCGCCTGGAGGCGGACCCAGTCAGTGTCTGTGGGCGGTCCCAGTCAGTGGCTGTGGGCGGTCCCAGTCAGTGGCTGTGGGCGGTCCCAGTCAGTGGCTGTGGGCGCCTGGGGGCGGTCCCAGTCAGTGGCTGTGGGCGCCTGGGGGCGGTCCCAGTCAGTGGCTGTGGGCGGT
This sequence comes from Protomyctophum parallelum, assembly GCF_964188405.1. NCBI lineage: Eukaryota > Metazoa > Chordata > Actinopteri > Myctophiformes > Myctophidae > Protomyctophum > Protomyctophum parallelum. Next base: position 6,026,506 of record NC_139709.1, read on the forward strand.
CCCAGTCAGTGGCTGTAGGCGCCTGGGGGGCGGTCCCAGTCAGTGTCTGTGGGCGCCTGGGGGCGGTCCCAGTCAGTGTCTGTGGGCGCCTGGGGGCGGTCCCAGTCAGTGTCTGTGGGCGCCTGGGGGCGGTCCCAGTCAGTGTCTGTGGGCGCCTGGGGGCGGTGCCAGTCAGTGGCTGGGGGCGCCTGGGGGCGGTCCCAGTCAGTGGCTGTGGGCGCCTGGGGGCGGTCCCAGTCAGTGGCTGTGGGCGCCTGGGGGCGGTGCCAGTCAGTGGCTGGGGGCGCCTGGGGGCGGTCCCAGTCAGTGTCTGTGGGCGCCTGGGGGCGGTCCCAGTCAGTGGCTGGGGGCGGTCCCAGTCAGTGGCTGTGGGCGCCTGGGGGCGGTCCCAGTCAGTGGCTATGGGCGCCTGGGGGCGGTCCCAGTCAGTGGCTGGGGGCGGTCCCAGTCAGTGGCTATGGGCGCCTGGGGGCGGTCCCAGTCAGTGGCTATGGGCGCCTGGGGGCGGTCCCAGTCAGTGGCTGGGGGCGGTCCCAGTCAGTGGCTATGGGCGCCTGGGGGCGGTGCCTCTGACGCATCAAGGGAGACGAAACCGGGCGCTACAGTAACTCACTGTGTATATTATATCTGCTATTTTTGGAATAGCAAAGCGCTATAAAATCAAAAATTTCACGGATGCTTTCCCCGGTTATAACGAGCTAGCAAACCCCAGGCTAACACGGCACGCACGCACGCACGCACACACACACACACACACGCGCACACACACACACACACACACACACACACACACACACACACACACGCGAGCGCAAGGCAGATGAGAAGACAGAGATCAAATGTTAAGTACAGCGAGTTTGTGCATACACCGCTGCGGGCAGCCAACGGAGCCACGCGGAGCCTTTCCTCGTAAATCCGAGCTTATAGCACTTAAATCTGAAGGCCTAGAATATATGAGGATGTTCCCTGTTTACCGTCTCTTCCCATGGTAACCGCGGGGCCGCTACGGGCTAGCGTGTGGCAAAAATAAAGAGGCACACGAATACAAATGGAACGCGCATCAACGATGTGAAATATTTGAACTATCTTTAATCCATTTCGGGCGGGAACGTCCTTTTGGTGTTTTACAAAGCATTATCTTATGCTTTATAGCTATTTCAAAATAGCAGATCTACAAGCTCATAGCGCGGCACCGAGTGCCGCGCTATGAACTTGTAGGTCTGCTATTTTTGAGAAATCGTGAAAAAAAATGTGGCGCAAATCTTTGAATATATATTCTTTCAGAAGCGAACGTTTTTAACTCAAATCTTTGCTTCTGGGGGGGGGGGGGGGGGGGGGGGGGGTTCCTGGAATAACATATTTTCAGATGGTGGTCAGCGGCCAATTACAAATCATTTTTGGGGGTTCTTGACATGAAATACTGAGCACCACTGATACAGAAACATGCAGGTATTTCAGAAAACTGTCAGAATTTCGAAGACATTTTATTAATTTTGACGTCAGGCCTAAATGGGTTAAGCAGCCAGGAATGCGTGCGTGCGGGTGTACGTGTGTGTGTGTGTGTGTGTGTGTGTGTGTGTGTGTGTGTGTGTGTGTGTGTGTGTGTGTGTGTGTGTGTGTGTGTGTGTGTGTGTGTGTGCGTGCGGGCGTACATGCACGCTGGGCTGGACCGCACGTTGAGCCAGGTATGCCTCCAGACCCAGACATCCATCCCTCCCGCTGCCGACCCGGTTCAAGGAGTTCTGTCTGGATATCGGATGAACTCGCTGACATGTCCGCGACGTCGGGCAATGTTAGAGTCATGTGTTACATAAAAAATATATTAATATTAGCCCCTCCTTTGTGGCCAGCTTGGAGGGTTTGTGTAAACACAAACATTGTGTAAACACAAACATTGTGTAAACACAAACATCGAAACATCCAAATCTCGCATCTGCAAATCCATATGGAGTACCCCTGATGTCATCAATATGATGTCATATAGTAATGACGTCATAGACTACTAGCCTGTACTCCATATTTGGGCATGCCTCACATGGAACTCCATATATGGGCATATAGAAGGGTCCCACATAAGAGTACCTGCACAGGGGGAGCATGTGTTCCCAACTTGCATCGTTCCCGAGTAGTCAGGTGCTCAAGGTGAACCGGTCTAGAAACCGTTAAAAAAGGCTTTTCATGTAGTTTGCTGATATAGAATGAAGAAAATGCCAGCACTCAATGTACAGTATATGTCCTTGTGTATGTCCACATGATTTCATGTAACTCTGACGAGCAGACAATGTGCACGTTTCGGCCTTGTCGGCCTTCCTCAGAACTGTTACGTTCTTAGCTTATACGCATGTTTCATGATATATACTTTTTATATGTGATGTATGCCATTCTTTCTGTTCTTGCTTAGTGTAAGTCTCTCTGGATTAAGTCTGCGTCTGCGTCTGCTGAATGCCTAAATTGTAAATAGTTGACAACGCTGAGGAAGGCCCGGGCTAGGCCCAAACACGCACGTTGTCTAAAATCACGTGAAAAAGGACATACATTCAGTGCTGGCATTTTCTTCATTCTATCATGCATCATCTATCATTCTATCATGCACCCCCAGCTATGGGACGATAGTGGTTTAGCCCCAGGAGCTGCTTTTAACATTGATCCGGTTGCTATGCAACGCCTCCGTCACCACCACTTTTACTACATCTACGCTAACAGCTAGCAGCAAAAAAAAAAAAAAGAGTTAAAAAAAACGTTTTGTCCCGACCCGACCCTTTGGTGTTGTTTGGGCTTTGATCATGGACTTACCAGTAACTCCATATTTGGGCATGGCTGACTCATGGTGAGATTATATGTGATGACGTGGGCGTGGAAGCCGCTCAGCTTTAAAAACGCGATACAACACAATCTCATTTCATTTCACGAGGTGACCAGTTGAGCTGCGAGACAGTTAGATCAGCAATACTAAAGGTAGCATCCCTCCTTGACAAACCTCTGGCAGAACATCAGTCCCACCCTGGGCAAGACCTACGCTGCAGAGGCTATCATTTGTTCGGGCGGAAGTTGCAGGGTTTTAGCGGAAGCATCACGCTCACAAGGAAATTACGTTGATGCTTTACAAATCAGTTTACATTCTCCGCGAATGAAACAAGTGCTGAAATTGGTCGGGAAAATACATCTGACGAATGTTCCCAGAGGATACGTCCGCCGATACCTTCTCTGCCTTACGTTGTGACCAGGCTTTACTTTATGCTTCTCTGCCTTACGTTGTGACCAGGCTTTTCTTTATGCTTCTCTGCCTTACGTTGTGACCAGGCTTTTCTTTATGCTTCTCTGCCTTACGTTGTGACCAGGCTTCACTTTATGCTTCTCTGCCTTACGTTGTGACCAGGCTTCACTTTATGCTTCTCTGCCTTACGTTGTGACCAGGCTTTACTTTATGCTTCTCTGCCTTACGTTGTGACCAGGCTTCACTTTATGCTTCTCTGCCTTACGTTGTGACCAGGCTTTACTTTAGGCTTCTCTGCCTTACGTTGTGACCAGGCTTTACTTTAGGCTTCTCTGCCTTACGCTGTGACCAGGCTTTTCTTTTCACAGATAAGTAAGCCTGGGACCGAGGCTACATCCGTCCTGCCCCACTTCTCCCAGGCTGTTTGTGAATTGGTCAAGCTTTGCACAGTTGTGCACACTGTATACCCACATCACAAGTGGTGGTGAATACACAATAATAACACGACAAAAAATAAAGAGTTCTTCCATAAACTTAATCATGGCTGAAATGTGCTGGACGGTGCATCTGAAGTGTAAATCTGTACCAACGGCATACCTCCCTGCAGCTGTGGCAGTGGAGCACAAGGTCTACGCCTTTGGAGGTGTCGGTGACGTCATCAACCACGGGAACCGGATTCGTGTGAACATCTTCAACACGGTGTCTTTGAGCTGGAGGAAGTTGGCTTATGTGACGAGAGGAGGAAAACGACTCCTTGTGATTCCCTCCAACCGCATATTACACACAGCTGTTCTGATAGGAGATATCATCTACATCTGGGGGGGACTAACGGATGCCTCTTTGCCCAGAGACGTCGTCATCGGGGAAAATGACAACGTTCTTCATGGATTTGACGTGGACACCCACAGATGGTTCAAGCCAGAGACTTCTGGGGCTTTTCCAGAGGGGAGGTGTGGCCACTCATCCTGTGTGTTAGGACATCTGCTGTATATCTATGGCGGATACAACGTGGTTACTGGGACATGCACTAATGGCATCTACAGGTTGGACACCACCACAATGGTCTGGGCTCTAATTAATACCACAGGACTTGACTCATCACGTCACCTTGCCACCATTATTGGGACAAAGATGTTTGTTGTGGGGGGCTCACGGGTCCTCGGAAACAACATCAGAGTGTTTGACACAAATAACAACTCCTGGCTGAGCACAGCTTCTGCACCACAGTGTCCAGAAGAATCCATGCCTCATACAGCTTTTGCATACAATGGAGAGCTATATGTAATGTTTCCTGGCAACAAGAGAAAGTCCTCCAATAATATATGGAACTTCAATCCAGAGACCTTCTCCTGGAAAAAGGTGGAGCCCAAGGGGAAACGCCCACAGACCTGGAGAGGTGTGAGAGATGTGATGTCTTGTTGCATGCTGGGAGATCATGTCATCCTCTTTAGAGGATACAGCGGCAAACGCAAAAGCGGTTTTTTGAACATCTTAGACTTAAGTCCTAGTTTGAAGACGTTATGCAAGCTAGCAGTTATTCAGGGCCGTCTGGAGCGGTCTGGACTCCCACACGACATCAGGTGGGAACTGGCAGCCATGACTACCAACAGCCAATAGGAACTGGCAGCCATGACTACCAACAGCCAATAGGAACTGGCAGCCATGACTGGCTCAACAGCCAATAGGAACTGGCAGCCATGACTGGCTCAACAGCCAATAGGAACTGGCAGCCATGACTGGCTCAAAAGACATAAATAGAAATAAAATCACTAGTGCACAAAAGCAAAATCACAATCATGTGAAGTTAGGGGCGTTCTTATCATCATACAATCATCACTTTTCTGTCCTAACTTATCTTAACTATTTAAGCTCTCAGCCAATTGAGAACCCCTGCCATACCCTCAGGTATACCCTCACAAAAAGCTTGCAGTAATTCTGGTCTCTATACCGCCTCCCTCTGGTCAGCCGGGGGCGCCTGATGGAGGGGAAAGGAACTGGTCGGAATAACGTGTCCCTTCCACACGCTACGTCCACCCGGGGAAACTACGCCACCTGTCAGGTGATAAGAAGCGGCCTGCACTCCTCATGCATTGAAGGAAGCATGAGCTCAGTTCATTCGGGTGAACAAAATGGGTTACAAAATCGTCGGGATAAAAATCTAATTAGGTTAATTATTAATAAATCACACTCCAGTGAAGTGAGGGCTATAGCCTATCTTTTAATGTTTGCTTAGTGAGCACTTAAAACAAACATTACCAGGCAAAAGTGCTCTGAAAAATGTGATGTTACTGTTTGTGGAAATAAAGAAAAATGCAATAAATATATTGATTAAAAAAAAACCAATCCATAAACTTGGCTGCGTCACGTTAAAGGGATAGTTCAGATTTTTTTTAACTTAAGCTGTATGAAATACTTGCCATTAATATAGTGGTTGCAACTGTATTAATTGATTGCCAGAGTCCCGTGGTGGGAGTTCTGCTCTGGTTTTGGTGAATATTAAGTAGTTCCGGTCATTGTGTGTGTGTGGGGGGGGGGGGGGCACTGGGGGCCACGCAGTAAAGGTAAATTAATCCACAAAACTAACGTTATTTGTATTGTTGACCTATTTCTAAAATATTAGTGCAACTTTCGTTCTTTTTTTACCCCTCTATCACACAGAACTATGTTTTTTGTGTCCATATCACTACGCCCAAAACATAGTTCCATGTGATAGAGGGGTCAACGTTGAACGAAAGTTGCGCTAATATTTTAGAAATAGGTCAACAATACAAAATACGTTCGTTTTGTGGATTAATTTACTGTGTGGCCCCCTGTACCCCCCACAAAATCACCGGAACTACTTAATATTTCACCAAAATCAGAGCAGAACTCCCACCACGGGACTCGGGCAATCAATTAATACAGTTGCAACCACTATATTAATGGCAAGTATTTCATACAACTTAAGTTCAAAAAATCTGAACTATCCCTTTAAAAGCGCTCTAAAGAAACCTTAAAAAGCCTATTTATTTGACTGTGGGAGGAGAAACAGAGAAGCGATGTTAACCCATTTTGGGGCGGGAACCCCTTTTTGGTGTTAGCATTATACGTTATGCTTTAGCTATTGAAAAAATAGCAGATCTACAAGCTCATAGCGCGCCACCGAGTGGCGCGCTATGAGCTTGTAGGTCTGCTATTTTTGAAAGAAATCGAAGAACGACTGACATAGAAACTTTTTCAGTACACTGTCAGGATGTAAGCAGGCAGCGGTGGCTGAACGGTTTGCGGAGCGGTCTTGATATCGGACAAGTCGCTAGTTCGTATCCCCGGACCGGCACGTTAAAAATTACCACCGCTGAAGTGCCCTTGAGCAAGGCATTGAACCCCTACCATGAAATGTTCTATGAGCAGGGCCTGGCTGTAAACAAGTTATTGAGCTTATAGTCCAGTTACCCTGGGTAAACATAGTACCTTTCCTTTCATGTAGAAGACATTTTTAGAATCTGATCTCAGGTCAGAATGGCCGGGGTAAAGGGACTCAGACTTACCCTGCAGTATGGCGGGCGAGCCGCAGGTGAAGGAGCACTGCTTGCCGAACGTGGTGCCCCACGGGCAGCTGAAGATGGCGTGGTAGACGTGGGACTGGTCCGGCATGCCGCAGTCCACCGGCTGGCAGCTCACCACGCGGTCCCAGGAACCCTGAACACACTGCAGCTCCGTCTCTCTCTGGAGAGAGGGAGAGAGAGAGGGGGGGGGAGGGAATGAATGGATGAATGAATGGATGGATGAATGAATGAATGGATGGATGAATGAATGAATGGGTGAATTAATTTTATTTGTATAGCACCTTTCCAAACATATAGTTACAAAGTGCTTTACAGAAAGATTATAAAACAGTAATCATAATAACAACAAAGCATCAAAGAGAGAGAGAGAGAGAGAGAGAGAGAGAGAGAGAGAGAGAGAGAGAGAGAGAGAATAAATAAATTAATTAATTGAGAATGAGTTTTTGATAAAATCGCCGACTACCTATTTTGACTGATGAATACTAAATAAAAAAGTTTAAAAAAAAGTTTAAAAAAAAGTAAAAAAATAAGATATTATATTATTCTGCATTTGGAACGGAGACGTTTTGTATTCACTGATTTGTAGTCATCAGGTACAGGGCCGGTACATTGCGCTGGTCATGCTGGGCAATCCCCCCCCCCCCCCCCCCTGTACTGCATGTTCAGATGGAGACGCGAGGCCCCCCCCCCTGTACTGCAGATGGAGACGCGAGGCCCCCCTAACTGTACTGCATGTTCAGATGGAGACGCGAGGCCCCACTGTACTGCAGATGGAGACGCGAGGCCCCCCTGTACTGCAGATGGAGACGTGAGGCAGAGCGTTTTTCACTTTTATTTTTTTAATATATATATTTTTTATCCCACGATTTTGTAACCCATTTTTCACCCCTGTGTCAATCATCTAATGTGATCCTGGGCTCTACACACCCTCCGCCAACCTGGGGAGAGCAACGGACTTAACTCATTCTTCCTTCATGCTTGAGTGTCCAAGTTGCTCCTTTACACCTGACAGGGGGGAGTTTCCCTGGTTGGACGTAGCGCGTGGAAGGAACACGTTATTCCAACCAGTTCCTTTCCCCTCCATCAGGCGCCCCGGCTGGCCAGGGGGAGGCAGTTTAGAGACCAGGATTACTGCATGTTTTTGTGAGGGTACCTACCCTAGGGGACACGGGGAGAACATGCAAACTCCACACAGAAAGGCCCTTTCGCCAACCCCGCCTTCGGGTATGGGCACTGATGACGCGGAGGAGGAAACACGCCACCAGCACCCACAGCGCCCCGAGCGGGAATCGAACCCAGGACCTTCTAGCTGTGAGGCGACAGTACTACCAACTGTGCCACCGTGCCCCTCGTTTTTCACTTTTTTATTGCAGTTTCAACCCCCCCCCCCAAAACAAATGAATGGTTAACCACTTTCAAACTGGCATCCCTACTTTGTGCATGGAACTATAGGTGGAAAAAATGAGATTTGTTTTGCTAAAATCTAAAAAAAAAAACTTAACTGGCCTACTGGCATGTGCACGTAAACCTCTCCAATTGATCCACAATGCCGCAGCACGCTTGGTCTTCAACCAGCCAAAACTCTCACATGTCTCCCCCCTGCTCCGCTCCCTCCATTGGCTCACATGTCTCCCCCCCTGCTCCGCTCCCTCCATTGGCTCCCGGTCGCTGCCCCCCCCCCCCCCTTCTCCGCTCCCTCCATTGGCTCCTGGTCGCTGCCCCCCCCCCTTCTCCGCTCCCTCCATTGGCTCCTGGTCGCTGCCCGCACAGAATACAAAACAGTCATGCTGGCCTACAGAGCAACCAAAGGTATGGCACCCCCTTATCTTCGGGAAAAGACTCGCTCCTCACCGTATAAAAAATCAAACCTGTGTGAACTGAGTGGTGCCCCCACCTCTCTCTCTCTCTCTCTCTCTCTCTCTCTCTCTCTCTCTCATTAGCAGGCAACAGTGCAGCACTATCTCTCTCTCTGTTTCTGGCACAACAGCGCCCCTACTGGTACTCATATAGTCATATACTGGTGCTCATTAAGGTCACAGACACACATAGGTGAACACGGACAAAGCTGTTCCTTGGAGTGATTGCACCACTCAAAAAATAGAAGTAAAACTCCTTAGACTGAGACTTAAGAAAATATTATTTTTCTTTTATCATGCTCATAAAGTGCTCTGTGCTCAAAGTGTGCAATTAAAAAGCAAACGTTTACGGTCCTCAGACCTTCGTCAGTGCTATAGGATTTTCACAGACAAAGAACTTGCTCTTAATTAAAGAGATCCAAAACAATACAGCTCAGGTGCTGATAATTGCTAATTACTAATTGATGACATCATCAGATGGTGTGGCGTGGACAGAATAGATCAAAATCACACAGTTATAATTATGGAAAACAAGAATACTGCATACATCACATGTTGACAGACATCACTTTTTGAAAATAGCTTTTTTCCTTATACAGTAGGTTAGCACTGGAGGGAGAGATCTTCATTCTTAAGCCACCTGGATTGACAGATAAATAAAACCGCGCTTCACCCCCATATCTTCAACATCTGATCCAAACCCCCCCCCCCCCTCGCTCAGATCAGCCAACACAAAGAGGTTGGCAGAACCTTCACAAAAAACACAGCCGGGAACAAAACGCTCCACACATCCCACAGACACATCTCTCTTCTTCTAGCTCCAGAACTATGGAATATAACGCTCCACACATCCCACAGACACATCTCTCTTCTTCTAGCTCCAGAACTATGGAACAAAACGCTCCACACATCCCACAGACACATCTCTCTTCTTCTAGCTCCAGAACTATGGAACAAAACGCTCCACACATCCCACAGACACATCTCTCTTCTTCTAGCTCCAGAACTATGGAACAAAACGCTCCACACATCCATCCCACAGACACATCTCTCTTCTTCTAGCTCCAGAACTATGGAACAAAACGCTCCACACATCCCACAGACACATCTCTCTTCTTCTAGCTAACAAAACGCTCCACACATCCCACAGACACATCTCTCTTCTTCTAGCTCCAGAACTATGGAACAAAAAGCTCCACACATCCCACAGACACATCTCTCTTCTTCTAGCTAACAAAACGCTCCACACATCCCACAGACACATCTCTCTTCTTCTAGCTCCAGAACTATGGAACAAAACGCTCCACACATCCCACAGACACATCTCTCTGCTTCTAGCTCCAGAACTATGGACCAAAACGCTCCACACATCCCACAGACACATCTCCCTTCTTCTAGCTCCAGAACTATGGAATATAACTTCCTACTGCGATCAGAACTGTATCACACTCACTCCCCCCCCAAGGGAGTGTCGAAGCGTCCTTCCTTGAGCAAAGATGCCGAACCCCTCCCCTAATTGATCCCGATGTGCAGCGGGTTTTGGTGCCTTGCAATGTGTTTCCTCCGCCATCGGTGTATGAGTGTGTGTGTGTGTGTGTGTGTGTGTGTGTGTGTATGATTGATGCTTGCGGAACTCGACTTCGTCTCGTTCCTGACCGCATCACTGTCGTGGCAATAATCACGTTAAACCACACCCTCTCGTGTAATATAGCTTAAAGGTATATTCAGTGATTTCACTCAAAAAACCTTAGATGTCGTTTTTGGCTGTGGGACCCAGCCTTTCGTCCAATCAGGATAGAGAGTCAAAAACGAAACCTAAGGTTTTTTGACCCCCAGGGGTTAACTGGGGACAGGGAGGAACTCCTTATATGGTCAGCACACTCTATAGTAGGGAGGATTATCACAACAAAACAAAAAAATAAGTGATATTTGAATTAAGTGAAATCACTGAATATGGCCCAGGCCGTAGCGTAACGGTCTGGGCACCGGACTGGTAATCCAGTCGCAGTGTGCCGCGGGTTCGACTCCCGGACCCGACACGGCCTTTACTGCATGTCATCCCCCCATCTCTCTCCCGTTTCCTGTCAGCCTACTGTCTGTCCCTTCAAAAATCAATAAAAGGCGTAAGCCGCAAAAACAATATCTAAAAAAAAAAAAAAAAAATCACTGAATATACCTTTAAATCTATGTGAAGTGCTTTGGATAAAAGCGATGTATATGAATGCAGCAATGCACCATTTTTACCATTTAACATTCAGTATACCGTACCTGGTAGGACGGTTGTCCCCTGTCCTTACTATGGTCCTTACCTGGTAGGGCGGATGTCCCCTGTCCCCTGTCCCCTGTCCTTACCTGGTAGGGCGGATGTCCCCTGTCCCCTGTCCTTACCTGGTAGGGCGATGTCCCCTGTCCCCTGTCCTTACCTGGTAGGGCGGATGTCCCCTGTCCTCTGTCCCCTGTCCTTACCTGGTAGGGCGGATGTCCCCTGTCCCCTGTCCTTACCTGGTAGGGCGGATGTCTCCTGTCCTTACCTGGTAGGGCGGATGTCCCCTGTCCTTACCTGGTAGGGCGGATGTCCCCTGTCCTTACCTGGTAGGGCGGATGTCCCCTGTCCTTACCTGGTAGGGCGGATGTCCCCTGTCCCCTGTCCTTACCTGGTAGGGCGGATGTCCCCTGTCCTTACCTGGTAGGGCGGATGTCCCCTGTCCCCTGTCCTTACCTGGTAGGGCGGATGTCCCCTGTCCTTACCTGGTAGGGCGGGTGTCCCCTGTCCCCTGTCCTTACCTGGTAGGGCGGATGTCCCCTGTCCCCTGTCCTTACCTGGTAGGGCGGATGTCCCCTGTCCTTACCTGGTAGGGCGGATGTCCCCTGTCCTTACCTGGTAGGGCGGATGTCCCCTGTCCTTACCTGGTAGGGCGGATGTCCCCTGTCCTTACCTGGTAGGGCGGATGTCCCCTGTCCCCTGTCCTTACCTGGTAGGGCGGATGTCCCCTGTCCCCTGTCCTTACCTGGTAGGGCGGATGTCCCCTGTCCTTACCTGGTAGGGCGGATGTCCCCTGTCCTTACCTGGTAGGGCGGATGTCCCCTGTCCCCTGTCCCCTGTCCTTACCTGGTAGGGCGGATGTCCCCTGTCCTTACCTGGTAGGGCGGATGTCCCCTGTCCCCTGTCCCCTGTCCTTACCTGGTAGGGCGGATGTCCCCTGCTGTTGAGGACGGTCAGACTGAGGCCCCGGTGACACTGGACGGAGCAGCGAGAGGCCAGTCCTCCGCCCTTACACCTCACGGAGGCGTGCTCCAGCTGTGGAGGAGAGCAGCTGTCAATCTGACACGGCTGCCGCAGACAGCTGTAAGAGAGAGACAGACAGGTTATATATTATTGGAAATTGTAAATACTCAAGAAACACCTCAGAATTGCACTTGAGTACACAGTACTTAAGTACAATGCACTTGGTCACTTTCCACCACATGGAGTCGATGGGTGCGTGTTGTTGCTCGCGTGCGTGCGATGCGGTAGTCGTAGGAGATCCCATGGTGTGTGCATGCGTGCGTGCGTGCGTGCGTGAGTGCGTGCGTGCGTGCGTGTGTGCGTGCGTGTGAGCGTGCCTGTGGTGCGCACCCGGTGAGGGCGAAGGCACTGAAGTGGCAGGAGGTGCGCAGGGCCACGGCCCCTACCGCCACCTGTGGCGAGGAGAAGAACAGCAGCAGCGCCGAGGTCAGGAAGAAGGGCTGGGAGAGGTCGTGGGTCACGTTCACCATCAGGGGGTTGCGCCCGCACGACAGGTTGTGTGTGCCTGAGAGAGAGACACAGAGGGAGACAGGGCCAGAGAGAGAGAGAGGGAGAGAGAGAGAGAGAGAGAGAGAGACATTTTGATAGTTAAAGGACCTATAACATAAAATTCAACTTTTTCAATTTCTTTTGTGTTTTTGCGGCTCCCATGTGTGTTTTCTATCCCCACAAATAACCAATTTTGAACAATCAGGCCTTCATGTCATATGGGTGTTTTAATGGAAATTGCTCTCAGAAACAGCTCGACTGATTTTGGCCTCATCGTGATGTCATCAATGTCACCCTACTTTGTATAATTCCGCCATTTCTTCAGTCTTCAGTTGCAAATTTGCATTTCCACTTTGTTTACAATGTCCACCATTGTTGATTTTCCAAGCTGGCATGGAATGGAAACAAGCCTGGTTTTATCTAGCATGAGTATTATAATGACTCAAATATTAAATAATCTGCATATCAGCACCCTCTCCACCTCAGGACAGTGTGGTACTGCAGCTAAAACTGCTTTCAAAGTCCAGAAATAAATGACAAGGCCTGGTTATATCAGAGTGGTGATTGAGGCTCAAAACATTAGAAATAACTTTGAGGGACATAGACAATATGATTATTAAATATTAAAAGCCGTTTTAAAATGCATGTTATTTGCACTTTAAGTCATAGTCTTTGGAATACATTTCCATTAATGTTTAGACATATCTCGACCAAGATCTTAAGATTTTTGTTGACTAAACGCCTATTCACAGTCCAGTTCTCGGTGAAGAGGTCACCACCGAAGCGTTGGTTAGTAAAGGCTCATACATAGTCTGGATTTTCGGTGGTGAGGTGACCACCGCTCCGGTGGTGAGGTGACCACCGGAGCTGAAATAACGTTGAGCGGTGGTGAGTAAAAACAGACAGAAGGGCTGGGGCGGTGTTGGCGGTGGTTTGCTCTTCACCGCGGCTCAGTGACGTCATGTTGTAGTTCGGTGGTCACCTCAGTGACGTCATGTTGTAGTTCGGTGGTCACCTCAGTGACGTCATGTTGTAGTTCGGTGGTCACCTCAGTGACGTCATGTTGTAGTTCGGTGGTCACCTCAGTGACGTCATGTTGTAGTTCGGTGGTCACCTAACCACCGAAAATCCAGACTATGTATGAGCCTTTAGAACTACATGTTGTAGTTTCCGGTGGTCACCTCTTCATCAAAAACTGGACTGTAGTGTGAATACGAATAGGCCTAAAGTCTAAAAATATTTTGGCAGGCCTTGATGGCGTCGTAATTACAGATTTCACGCTCGGTTGCGCATGCTAAAAAATACCCTTGCTTGCGACACGTTGTGAGCTTGTAGATCTGCTATTTTCAGAGTGCAACAGCCGAGCGCATGAACCAGACATGAATCACTTGACTTTCAGTTCTACTGGATCTCTCCTCCACTAGTACATTTTTAGTCTAGTTTTTTTTCGTTGGCAAAATTGTCAACAATTGTCTTAGTTTTAGTCATCATAGCATAATAGTTTGTGTTTTGTTTTTCGTCAGTAAAAAAAAAAAAAAGGGTAGTTGACGTGTATTTTTCGGCATCATTTTTGAGCGGTGCAACCATAGGGTGCAGCCACTCCAAGGTCCAGCTTTGTCCGTCCGTCCGTCCGTCCGTCTGTCCGTCTGTCCCTACTGTATGTTTTCAGTCGACAGAACTCTGGAGAGAACATAATCCAGTGTTTTGCAGCGTGTGAGAGCCAGGATGTCCCTGCTATGCCTCGATAGCCATATTGTTTTGGTTCAGTCTGTCCTGTTATGGTTCAGTTTGTCCTTTAGCAGTTGTACCGTGGTCTCTAACCCATTCAGGACGGGAAAACACCTTTTGGTGGGGGTTTTTAAGCATTATCTGATACTTTAGCTAAAAAATAGCAGATCTACAAGCTCGTAAGGCGCGGCAGCTTGTAAGAGCTCACTATTTTGTTTCGAGAAATCGTGAAAATGTGGTGCAAATCTTTGAACATACTGTCATAATCTTTCAGAGCGAATGTTTTTCACTCAAATCTTTGCTTCTGGAGGGGGAGGGCGGGGGAGGGGGGGGGGGGTCCCTGGAACAACATATTTTGAGATGGTGGTCGGCGGCCAATTACAAATAATTTTCGGGGCTCCTTGGCATGACATAGTTTGAGAACCACTGACACAGAAACATAGGTTTTTCAGAAAACTGTGGATTTAGAAGCCCCCTTTTTTATGTTTTTTGAATGGGCCTGAGTGAGGTCTACATGGGCTAATCCCTGTGTGTTGGTTGGCTGTGACTACCTTAGTTACCACCGACCTGACTGTTATTGTACTCGTACCCCCATGAACGCACCGTCCTCCAACGCTTATTGATACCGCCCGCGGGGTCTCAATAAACGTCTTATCTGGTTTGTAACGGGCTCGGGTTTCTTGACTCCTCTTGCCTCATCAACCAGGGAGTCATTTTATTTTATTTCATTTGTTTTAAATGGTAAATGGTAAATGGTGCATTTATATAGCGCCTTTATCCAAGGCGCTTTACATAGATTGTGCATTACATTCACCCATTCACACACACATTCATACACCGATGGCGGCGGAAGCCATGCAAGGTACCGACCAGCACATCGGGAGCAATTTGGGGTTCAGTGTCTTTGCCCAAGGACACTTCGACATGTAGACAGGAGGAGGAGCCGGGATTCGAACCGCCGACCCATGGATCATTGGACGACCTGCTCTACCTCTTGAGCCACAGTCGCCCGTTGTATGTTATTGTAGTATGTTCTGTGTTCTCACCCAGGGAGTGGTTCTGTATGTTCTGTGCTCTCAGAACTCACCCAGGGAGTGGTTCTGTATGTTCTGTGCTCTCAGAACTCACCCAGGGAGTGGTTCTGTATGTTCTGTGCTCTCAGAACTCACCCAGGGAGTGGTTCTGTATGTTCTGTGCTCTCAGAACTCACCCAGGGAGTGGTTCTGTATGTTCTGTGCTCTCAGAACTCACCCAGGGAGTGGTTCTATATGTTCTGTGCTCTCAGAACTCACCCAGGGAGTGGTTCTATATGTTCTGTGCTCTCAGAACTCACCCAGGGAGTGGTTCTGTATGTTCTGTGCTCTCAGAACTCACCCAGGGAGTGGTTCTGTATGTTCTGTGCTCTCAGAACTCACCCAGGGAGTGGTTCTTGGGGTGTATTATTGTATAGTATGTTCTGTTCTCTCACCCAGGGAGTGGTTCTTGCCGTTGGTGTCAGACAGAACGATGGTGACGGTCCGTCGGCACTGCTCGCCGGGCCACGCCCCGTCCGACACCAGGTACACCATCACGGACGCAGCCACGCCCGGCCGGGCGAACGCCACCTGGAAACCAGACAAACCAGACAAACCACACTCAGTCAGAACGCCACCTGGAAACCAGACAAACCACACTCAGTCAGAACGCCACCTACAAACCAGACAAACCAGACAAACCACACTCAGTCAGAACGTCTTTGCAACCACTCAGAACGCCACCTGGAAACCAGACAAACCACACTCAGTCAGAACGTCACCTGGAAACCAGACAAACCACACTCAGTCAGAACGTCACCTGGAAACCAGACAAACCAGACAAACCACACTCAGTCAGAACGTCTTTGCAACCACTCAGAACGCCACCTGGAAACCAGACAAACCACACTCAGTCAGAACGTCTTTGCAACCACTCAGAACGCCACCTGGAAACCAGACAAACCACACTCAGTCAGAACGCGACCTGGAAACCAGACAAACCACACTCAGTCAGAACGTCACCTGGAAACCAGACAAACCAGACAAACCAAACTCAGTCAGAACGTCACCTGGAAACCAGACAAACCACACTCAGTCAGAACGTCACCTGGAAACCAGACAAACCACACTCAGTCAGAACGCCACCTGGAAACCAGACAAACCACACTCAGTCAGAACGCCACCTGGAAACCAGACAAACCACACTCAGTCAGAACGCCACCTGGAAACCAGACAAACCACACTCAGTCAGAACACCACCTGGAAACCAGACAAACCAGACAAACTCAGTCAGAACGTCACCTGGAAACCAGACAAACCACACTCAGTCAGAACGTCACCTGGAAACCAGACAAACCACACTCAGTCAGAACGTCACCTGGAAACCAGACTAACCAGACAAACCACACTCAGTCAGAACGCCACCTGGAAACCAGACAAACCACACTCAGTCAGAACGTCACCTGGAAACCAGACAAACCACACTCAGTCAGAACGCCACCTGGAAACCAGACAAACCAAACTAAGTCAGAACGCCACCTGGAAACCAGACAAACCACACTCAGTCAGAACGCCACCTGGAAACCAGACAAACCACACTCAGTCAGAACGTCTTGGCAACCACACTCAGAACGCCACCTGGAAACCAGACAAACCAGACAAACTCAGTCAGAACGTCTTTGCAACGACACTCATGGAACGAAAGCAGAATAATATACAATGTCAAGACTGAAAATGTAATGATGATGTTTTAAGGGCCAACTAGCTGAAGAAATCATGACGTTTGTGAGACCATTCATTCACTGGGATTGTTACAATCAAAAGCGTGCATGCATAGGGCCTTTTGATTTGGCGTAGCGCCAGAGGGCCCTCGGATGGGTTTGATTGGGCCCTGCTAATCTCCACCACGGCTTCGCAAACCTTTCAGCCCTCGACCCCAACATAACGCTGCCATTCTGCAGTACCTTCAGCCCTCGACCCCGACATAACGCTGCCGTTCTGCAGTACCTGTGTGTGTGCAATCTCTAGTCACTACTCACTATAGGTGATTTTCTGTTTTTGTCAAATTGCTGCACTACTGTCTATTCATGTGTCCTTTTGGTGTTAGCATTACGTTATGGATTAGCTATTGAAAAATAGCAGATCTACAAGCTCATAGCCGAGTGGCGCTCTACGAGCTTGTAGGTTTGCTATTTTTTTTTAAAAGAGCGAAAAAAGAGCGACTGACATAGAAACATAGCTTTTTCAGAAAACTGTCAGGATGTAGAAGACATTTTTTAGAATCTGATCTCAGGTCAGAATGGGTTAAGCCAGACGGGATGTGTTTGTAGGTGAGGTGTACCTTAAGCCAGACCGGATGTGTTTGTAGGTGAGGTGTACCTTAAGCCAGACGGGATGTGTTTGTAGGTGAGGTGTACCTTAAGCCAGACCGGATGTGTCTGTAGCTGAGGTGTACCTTAAGCCAGACCGGATGTGTTTGTAGGTGAGGTGTACCTTAAGCCAGACCGGATGTGTTTGTAGGTGAGGTGTACCTTAAGCCAGACCGGATGTGTTTGTAGGTGAGGTGTACCTTAAGCTACACCGGATGTGTTTGTAGGTGAGGTGTACCTTAAGCCAGACCGGATGTGTTTGTAGGTGAGGTGTACCTTAAGCCACACCGGGTGTGTTTGTAGGTGAGGTGTACCTTAAGCTACACCGGATGTGTTTGTAGGTGAGGTGTACCTTAAGCCAGACCGGATGTGTTTGTAGGTGAGGTATACCTTAAGCCAGACCGGATGTGTTTGTAGGTGAGGTGTACCTTAAGCCAGACCGGATGTGTTTGTAGGTGAGGTATACCTTAAGCCAGACCGGATGTGTTTGTAGGTGAGGTGTACCTTAAGCTACACCGGATGTGTTTGTAGGTGAGGTGTACCTTAAGCCAGACCGGATGTGTTTGTAGGTGAGGTGTACCTTAAGCCAGACCGGATGTGTTTGTAGGTGAGGTGTACCTTAAGCTACACCGGATGTGTTTGTAGGTGAGGTGTACCTTAAGCCAGACCGGATGTGTTTGTAGGTGAGGTGTACCTTAAGCCACACCGGATGTGTTTGTAGGTGAGGTGTACCTTAAGCCAGACCGGATGTGTTTGTAGGTGAGGTGTACCTTAAGCCAGACCGGATGTGTTTGTAGGTGAGGTGTACCTTAAGCCAGACCGGATGTGTTTGTAGGTGAGGTGTACCTTAAGCCAGACCGGATGTGTTTGTAGGTGAGGTGTACCTTAAGCCAGACCGGATGTGTTTGTAGGTGAGGTGTACCTTAAGCCAGACCGGATGTGTTTGTAGGTGAGGTGTACCTTAAGCCAGACCGGATGTGTTTGTAGGTGAGGTGTACCTTAAGCCAGACCGGATGTGTTTGTAGGTGAGGTGTACCTTAAGCCAGACCGGATGTGTTTGTAGGTGAGGTGTACCTTAAGCCAGACCGGATGTGTTTGTAGGTGAGGTGTACCTTAAGCCACACCGGATGGTCCAGCTCGTTGTGTGAGATGGACTGGGCGGTACACGGGAACCAAGCGTCGGTGGACTTCTCATTCAGCTCCAGATAATGAGATCTGCAGGACTTGAGCACAGGAAAAAACATCATTATAGTTACCATTATAGATCAAATCAAGTCAACAGCTCAATCGATTGATTGATTGATTGATTGATTGATTGATTGATTGATTGATTGATTGATTGATTGGTTGATTGATCTGGAGGGTGGGTCTAGCCCTGTTCTGTTAGACCTGTTCAGACCAGAGTATGAGACTATATTGATCTAAGCTTGGCGATGTTTCTGAGGTGGAAAAAGCATGTCCGGGTAACTGATTTGATGTGGGTGTCGAGATGCAACGATTGGTCAAAATTGACGCCAAGGTTTCTGAGGTTGGGTTTGAGGGGGCCGATACAGTCTACCACCTTGGGAACAATGTTATCAACAAGTAGTACCTCCGTTTTTTCGTTGTTCAGCTGGAGGAAATTACCTGACATTCAGGCCTTAATGGCTGATATACAGTCAAATAAAACATTGCAATTAAAATCTGCAGGGCACTTAGACCCCTTTTCCACCGGTTGGTTCCCAGTGGGAACCGGTTCAGTTCTTTTTGGTTTTTAGTCCATGAGCCAGAGCTCCAACATTTGTGGACGAACTATACACTATATTAAATTGTTTATAGGATCAATACAAGTAAATACATACATGATAACCCTTCCACAGTAGTAGCTTTTTCATATTTTCGATTATTTTGCATATTTTCCTACATAATGCCTCATTTGCATATTAAAAAATGTAACATTTGTAATACAATAAATCATTGTCTTCGTGTAAGTACTCAATTGGGGAAGTTTCATGGTGATAATAATCTAATATAGGTATGGTTTTGCCCACTCAATTCATAATTAACGTTTCAATTTTGGAGCTCTGGCTCATGGACTAAAAACCAAAAAGAACTGAACCGGTTCCCATTGGGAACCAAGCGGTGGAAAAGGGGCCTTAGTGTTAAAAGAATAATAAAGCTGGATGTCATCTGCATAGAAATTGTATGAAATGTTGTTAAAAGTGCTCATAAGGGGTAGCATATATAACGAAAATAGGGTTGGACCAAGGACTGAGCCCTGGGGCACCCCACAGGAGAGGGGGACAGAGCCCTGGGGCACCCCACAGGAGAGGGGGACAGAGCCCTGAGCCCTGGGGCACCCCACAGGAGAGGGGGACAGAGCCCTGAGCCCTGGGGCACCCCACAGGAGAGGGGGACAGAGCCCTGAGCCCTGGGGCACCCCACAGGAGAGGGGGACAGAGCCCTGAGCCCTGGGGCACCCCACAGGAGAGGGGGACAGAGCCCTGAGCCCTGGGGCACCCCACAGGAGAGGGGGACAGAGCCCTGAGCCCTGAGCCCTGGGGCACCCCACAGGAGAGGGGGACAGAGCCCTGAGCCCTGGGGCACCCCACAGGAGAGGGGGACAGAGCCCTGAGCCCTGGGGCACCCCACAGGAGAGGGGGACAGAGCCCTGAGCCCTGAGCCCTGGGGCACCCCACAGGAGAGGGGGACAGAGCCCTGAGCCCTGGGGCACCCCACAGGAGAGGGGGACAGAGACTGCCACTGCCACGGAAAACCTTCTGCCTATGAGGTAGGAGGAAAACCAATGACCCCCCCACTCTATCCCTAAACCTATGGATTAAAATGGTGTAATCTATGGTGTCAAAAGCGGCACTGAGGTCCAACAGGACCAAAACCAATCCTCTACCGGCATCTGGTGACATCATTAGGTCGTTTGATACTTTTAAAAGTGCTGTCTCAGTGGAGTTTGTCTGAAACCGGATTGAATTTTGTCTAAAATATTAAGTTTTAGTTAAAAGTTGTTCAGCATTTTTTTTCTTCTAAAATCTTGGATATAATAATAATATGCATAAAGACTAATGATGAAGCTGCAACGTTATGATTTCGAGCTGACATACAGTACACACCAGGTAAACACATTGTGATGGCTGATACTCTGTCCAGGGCAACAACACACAGTGACACACCAGCGAGCTCTACAGAGACTGATGTTCAATTACATGTGAACTTGATTGATACAGCATCACTACCTGTATCAGACAGGACATCTAAGCAGATTGTAGCAGAAAGGGAGAAGAACCCAGTACTACAGAGGGTCATGAAACATCTGGAAGAGAACTGGCCTCGAGGTGAATGTCAATATAACATCAGAGCAGAGCTGAGTGTGATGAATGGACTTCTACTCAGAAAGAACATAATTGCCATCCCTCAAAACAAAAGAACAGAATTGCCATCCCTCAAAACAAAAGAACAGAATTGTCATCCCTCAGGCTTCATCCACACCTACATAAACGTGGCTTTTTCGTTTTCGTTTTTTTAAATCTCTCTGTCCATATGACCAATGGCAAGACCCATGCAAAACTCCGTTTACATTGTCCACACAGGGAACACACAGGCGGAGTTTAAAAAAAATACACTGTGGCAGGAGTTTTCCAAAAGATGCGTTTATATGGACCAAAAACGCGTTTGCGTGTGGGCGACCCCCCCCAAAACGCATATAAAAACCTAGGTTTATCCGTTTACCCGGATACGTGTGGACAAGGCCTCAGTCACTGAGAAAAGAGATGTTGAAAAGACTCCACGGGGGGAACCTCGGAATGGAGAAATGTAAGAGAAGAGCCAGAACATCAATTTATTGGCCAGGAATCAACACAGACATTGACAAGCTGTGAAACTTGTGTGAAACATCATGCCAAGCAGCAGAAAGAGCCCATGGAAACTACAGACCTACCTACTGTGCCTTGGCAGAAAGGTGGAACTGACTCGTTACACCTGGATGGAAAGAATGATCTGCTGGTCAAAGGCTATTTTTCTCACTTTCCAGAGATCACATCCAGCATGACAGCTACTTGTGTGATTACACATCTGACATAATTTATATCTTCGCGAGACATGGAATTTGTCAAATTTTACAATGGGCCATGTTACAACTGTAAGGAGTTCCAGGAACTTTGCCGAAGAATATGATTTCCAGCATATCACATCACGCCCCCTGAATTCCCAATCCAATGGCAAAGCAGAAAAAGGTGTGCAAGGTGTGTAACAAATCTACTCAAGAAAGCACGAGAGAGTGGTTCTGATCCATATCTAGCTCTACTGAGTTACCGAACATCACCACTAAAACATGGTATGTCTAACAGCTGAGCTACTGATGGGACACAGACTGCGAACCACACTTCCTCACACTGTAAAACAGAAGAAGCATAGCCTCATGAGACAGACACAGAAGTGTCTGCAAAACAGACAGAAAGGAAACTATATGACAACGTGTCCAAATGTTTAGTTCCACTGTCTAAACACGACACAGTGAGAGTTGAAGACTCAAACTACTGGAACAAGAAAGCCTGCCGTTCTGAAGGAAGTGGGTCCTAGATCTTACACCGTCAGGACAGAAGATGGTCATGTTCTGAGAAGGAATCGAAGGAGCTTGCTGAAAAAAACCAGAGACACTTGAAGAACAGTCAGCTGAGGATGAAGTTTGCACCACAGCGGCACCACCAGCTGAGCTGACAAACTTACCACCTCCAGCTCACCAGACACCTCCAGCTTCAACTGACCAGAGACCTTCAACTTCAACTGACCAGACACCTTCACCTTCAACTGAACAGACACCTCCAGCTTCGACCAGACACCTTCACCTTCAACTGACCAGACACCTCCACCTTCAACTGACCAGACACCTCCAGCTTCAACTGACCAGACACCTTCACCTTCAACTGACCAGACACCTTCAGCTTCAACTGACCAGAGACCTTCAACTGACCAGACACCTTCACCTTCAACTGACCAGACACCTTCACCTTCAACTGACCAGACACCTTCACCTTCAACTGACCAGACACCTCCAGCTTCAACTGACCAGACACCTCCAGCTTCAACTGACCAGACACCTCCACCTTCAACTGACCAGAGACCTTCAACACCTGTACTGAGAAGGTCAACACGCCAGTCTAAACCACCTGACAGACTGGTCCTCAAAAAGAACAGCCCAGAGCTGTAACCTATTTGCATAAAATAATAAAAAAAACATTTGAGCACGCATACAAAAGAAAAAGAAAAAAAAAAAAACAGAAAGAAAGAAAGAAAGAAAATGTGATGGACATTGATATGTGTTATATGCATTTGGAATAGCAACAGTTTAAAAAACAATTCACAGAATGTGTTGTGCAATTTCACAGAGAGAATTTAACAGAAATGTTTAAAAGTATTTGTGTGATTTTACATTTAAAGAAAAAGGGACGTTGTGATTATGTGACTTAACATAACAGCCACTATAGATGGCAATGATGATGACTACGCCACAGCTATATCTAGACCACACCTACAGACATTTCCAGATCAGATAGGACGTCTGACCTCTGACCTGCATGCTGCCAACTCTACCAGTCCAAATTAAGTAACATTGCATCATCATCATCATCATTTTTCGGCCGCGGTCGAGATAATGGATTCCACAATGCCACGCCAGACTTCCCGGTCCTTCATTGCCACCCCCAGTTCCTGCCTTACTGAAGCATGTGTCCCTAGCAATGACATCATGTGTCCCTAGCGATGACATCATGTGTCCCTAGTGATGACATCATGTGTCCCTATAGCGATGACATCATGTGTCCCTAGCGATGACATCATGTGTCCCTAACGATGACATCATGTGTCCCTATAGCGATGACATCATGTGTCCCTAGCGATGACATCATGTGTCCCTAGTGATGACATCATGTGTCCCTATAGCGATGACATCATGTGTCCCTATAGCGATGACATCATGTGTCCCTATAGCGATGACATCATGTGTCCCTATAGCGATGACATCATGTGTCCCCTATAGCGATGACATCATGTGTCCCTATAGCGATGACATCATGTGTCCCTATAGCGATGACATCATGTGTCCCTATAGCGATGACATCATGTGTCCCTATAGCGATGACATCATGTGTCCCTATAGCGATGACATCATGTGTCCCCTATAGCGATGACATAATGTGTCCCTATAGCGATGACATCATGTGTCCCTATAGCGATGACATCATGTGTCCCTATAGTGATGACATCATGTGTCCCTATAGCGATGACATCATGTGTCCCTATAGCGATGACATCATGTGTCCCTATAGCGATGACATCATGTGTCCCTATAGCGATGACATCATGTGTCCCTATAGCGATGACATCAGGGAACGACAGTTTTCTACCTCTGGTCTGCTTTGAGGCAGGACTCCAGAGAAGAAGGGAAGATAATACAAACTCATTGTCAGCTCTGTAGCAGTGGCCGGAAAACTGTGTTCTTCTGGATCGGACCAGTGAAGAAACACGGGGAAGGTTGCCGTATATTTGATCAGTCGATGCGGTGGCTCTTCCAATACAGATTTTGTGCTCTCATTAGAAGGCGGGTGTAAGTGCCATCCAACCGTTTCTCTAGTTTCTTTGAAAGTGTCCATGTCTCAGAGCCATAGAGTAGAATCGGCTCAACGGTCGTCCTAAATATTTTTTACTTTTAACATCTTACTAAGCTGGGATGACCAGATGTTATGCATGTCATTGCAGGCTGACCAGGCCACATACCCTTCCTAGTTTGAAAGTCCTGACATTGCAAGATATTATAAATATTACAGTTGCCGTTTGTTTTTACTGTTGTTTGAGACCGAAGACAAATGTCCACATGTGGACAATGAATTAAACTAACTAGCATTACTGCTATAGAGCCATAAACATCTTCGCTTATGGGGGGTCCACTCCCTGGCATGTCATTTCTAATGGGGGGTCCGCATGCGGGGGTCCTAGCGTGAAGACATTTGAGAACACATATCCATACCTGGGACAGTGAGGGCTCCCCGGTAGCGGCGTGGGCGGGGCATCGGCTGTGGTCGTGGTGCGAGGCCCAGGCGGTCGCCGCCCACTGGTCCGTGTAGCCCAGCGGGGTGAAGTAGCCGCAGTCCTGCACGCTGGAGCCGCGCTCAAACTCCTCACACACGCCGTCGCCCTCGAACACGTAGCACTGGCTGGGCTCACCTGCAGGGGGCGCCAGGACAGTGTTATAAAGGAGAGGAAGACCGGATTAACCATTTATTACCTTAATCTGACTGTTATTTCATCCGATGACGAAAGTGGTAGAGGTGAAAAAATGACATAACTCCCTCCAGAGCAGAGCACCACAGCTAGCCTGACTATCAGACATAACTCCTTCCAGAGCAGTGCACCAGCCTGACTATCAGACATAACTCCTTCCAGAGCAGTGCACCAGCCTGACTATCAGACATAACTCCATCCAGAGCAGTGCACCACAGCCAGCCTGACTATCAGACATAACTCCATCCAGAGCAGCACCGCAGCCAGCCTGACTATCAGACATAACTCCTTCCAGAGCAGTGCACCAGCCTGACTATCAGACATAACTCCATCCAGAGCAGTGCACCACAGCCAGCCTGACTATCAGACATAACTCCATCCAGAGCAGAGCACCACAGCTAGCCTGACTATCAGACATAACTCCCTCCAGAGCAGTGCACCACAGCTAACCTGACTATCAGACATAACTCCGTCATAGAGCAATGCACCGCAGCCAGCCTGACTATCAGACATGACTCCCTCCAGAGCAGTGCACCACAGCCAGCCTGACTATCAGACATAACTCCGTCTAGAGCAGCACCGCAGCCAGCCTGACTATCAGACATAACTCCATCCAGAGCAGCACTGCAGCCTGACTATCAGACATAACTCCCTCCAGAGCAGTGCATTGCAGCCAGCCTGACTATCAGACATAACTCCCTCCAGAGCAGTGCACCACAGCCAGCCTGACTATCAGACATACTGTAACTCCCTCCAGAGCAGTGCATTGCAGCCAGCCTGACTATCAGACATAACTCCCTCCAGAGCAGTGCACGGTGCACCGCAGCCTGACTATCAGACATAACTCCATCCAGAGCAGTGCACCACAGCTAGCCTGACTATCAGACATAACTCCGTCCAGAGCAGCACTGCAGCCAGCCTGACTATCAGACATAACTCCCTCCAGAGCAGAGCATTCATCATTTTTTGGGGGGCAGAAGTCGTGGGATCTGCGACTTGGTCTGCTAATTTTGAAAAATCATGAAAATGCGGCACAAATCTTTCTTTCAGAAGACGTTATTTTTATTTATTTCGACGTCAGGACTTAAATGGATCATCAGGCCTCGATGTTGAACTTATTTTTCCACATCTTTTTGAAGATGTTTGGCTTGCAATAACACACGCCCGCCCCGATAGGAACAGCATATTGACGGACAAGCTATCTTCATCATATACGAGCAGATGTCTCCAATAGTTCAGTAGCCTTGGCCATACGCGGGACAGGTATGTGTTATTATATATAATAGTTCAGTAGCCTTGGCCATACGCGGGACAGGTATGTGTTATTGCGAGGCCTGCAGGTTGAAGAATAGCACATCATTACTCCACTGCTGTCAAATCAGCAGTGGAGGTACATTCCAGCACTAGCAGAAAAACCAAAACAAACGATCACCATTACAAAAACCCGAGTGTCACCACAGACTGTAGCACACACACACACACACACACACACACACACACACACACACACACACACACACACACTCATTGGTTCTGGTTTCTGAAATTTCATGAATTCTTTTTTTTTTTTCTCCAGTACATTTGGCAAGTGGACACTAAACATGGGGAGAGAAATGAATTCCGCTGATAGAATAAAGCTCGGCTTGGGGGGCAGTAGGGCTACAGACTGGAGTGCCAACGCTATCCTGTTTCAGTTGTTGTAAGACATTCTCGTGAAATCTCTGTGCTCAGCATCTCTGCTGCTGTAGTAGGGTTCAAAAGAATGGAGGGACAGTAACACGCTATGTCAGAGGAGAGGAGGGGAGAGGAGAGGAGAGGAGAGGAGAGGAGAGGAGAGGAGAGGAGGGGAGGGGAGGGGAGGGGAGGGGAGAGGAGAGGAGAGGAGAGGAGAGGAGAGGAGAGGAGAGGAGAGGAGAGGAGAGGAGAGGAGAGGAGAGGAGAGGAGAGGAGAGGAGAGGAGAGGAGAGGAGAGGAGAGGAGAGGAGAGGAGAGGAGAGGGAGGAGATTCAAACTTGTGTGTCCTGACACCAACATAAAAAGGTTGATGTTAGTGACATTCCTCTACTACAAACAAATGTATTATCAAAGACCAACCCCGTTACTGCAAGGCCTCTAGTGCAGTGGTCCCCAAACTTTGTCATGGCAAGGACCCCCAATTTGACACTCATTAGCCTGCGGACCCCCATTTGAAAATATAAGGCTAGGGACCCCCCCCCCCCATGAGAGAAGGTTTGTACTGCTCTAGCAGTGATTCTCAACCCATTTCATTTCAAGGAGGAGGAGAGATTCCGCACTCCCGCCACTCGCTGGTTCAAGAAGTTCATTTAATTAGGAGTCAAAGCAACGTCTCGGCCTTTCGGCCTTCTTCAGGCATGTCTGAAGAAGGCCGAAAAGGGAAAGTGGTTAAATCCCTCTGTGGGTTTCATAAATATACAGTGCACTGTAAAGAATTAAGCGTCTAAATACATTGGATTTTAGTCGTTTTAGTCGTAATGGCAATGGTAATTGTGTCTGTAACGGTGTCTGCCCGTCTGCCCTAGGTGCCTAGGAGCAGATCCAGCGATGCGAGCCCCATCAGGAGGCTATCTGCCATCCCTCATATTCTCTGCAGCATTCCTAAAGAGAAGGCGCCACTCAACACTGTATCGCCTCTCATAATTAACCCGTTTAGGCCTGACGTCGACATTAAAATGAAATGTCTTCACAGTCCTGACAGTTTTCTGAAAAACCTTATTATGTTTCTGTATCAGTGCATGGTTCTCAATATTTCATGTCAAGGACCCCACAAATTATATGTAATATGCCTCCGCTCCCCACCCATCTGAAAATATGTTGTTCCGCAGGGACCTCCCCAGAAGCAAAGATTTGAGTTAAAATGTTCACTCTGTGTGTCACATTTTCATGATTTTTCAAAAATAGCAGACCTACAAGCTCGTAGCGCGCCACTCGGTAATGTTTAAAAAGGGGTTCCAGCCCAGAATGGGTTAATGACCAACGCGGGCAGACACCGTGCTACCTTCAGAGGCACTCCCAGATGCTCGGCTTCTATAGTCACAATAATATCTTCGGTGAAGGCGAGGTTATGAAGATTGCGTTAACGGATGTGTTTCGTAAGTTGACACTGGGAGAAAAACAAGCCACTTAAACCCGTGAAATAAAAGTGTCTGAGTTTAAAACACTTTGCTGAGTATTTAACTGCATAGATTTGGTTTCACATGCAGGCTATGAGGGCGACGCGGTGTGAGCTGACGTGGGATGGTGAGCCCTCTGACGTGATCGCTTCCACTTCAGATTATAGGCCCCGTGTGTAGATAACTGTACTGTACTGTACTGTACTGTACTGTACTGTACTGTACTGTACTGTACTGTACTGTACTGTACTGTACTGTACTGTACTGTA
Source organism: Protomyctophum parallelum (assembly GCF_964188405.1). NCBI lineage: Eukaryota > Metazoa > Chordata > Actinopteri > Myctophiformes > Myctophidae > Protomyctophum > Protomyctophum parallelum. The sequence goes on from NC_139709.1 coordinate 6,054,675, forward strand.
CTGTACTGACCCTCCTCCCTGGCCTGTGTGTGTCTGTGTGTTAGGCTGTGCAACATGCAGAAGCTTAACGATATTTCCGTGCTCTGCCTCACGTCTCAATGAAAACGGGCAATAGGGGGGCAACGATCACCGCGTGCGTAAAGTCCTCCTTTTTTAGAGGTTTTCTGAGCTCAATTGCACCCAAAAAAATATGATTTTTATTTTATTTATTTTTTAATTTTATCCCACAATTTTGTAACCCATTTTTCACCCCTGTGTCAATCATCTAATGTGATCGTGGGCTCTACACACCCTCCACCAACCTAGTCCCCATATATGGGGGACAAGGGGAGAGCAACAGACTTGAACTCATGCTTCCTTCATGCCTGGGTGTCCAAGTTGCTCCTTTACACCTGACAGGGGGGAGTTTCCCTGGTTGGACGTAGCGTGTGGAAGGAACACGTTATTCCAACCAGTTCCTTTCCCCTCCATCAGGCGCCCCGGCTGGCCAGGGGGAGGCAGTTTAGAGACCAGGATTACTGCATGTTTTTTGTGAGGGTACCTACCCTAGGGGACACGGGGGAGAACATGCAAAACCATGAACTTTTAACATTCAGTAGACTTTCTGTGGTCAGTGGGTTTTCTGACTCAAACAAGTGCTCCGATTTGCCTGCATGTGGAGTGTGAGGTAAGACTCCACAAATCCCAATATATGACATATAGGGGATTTGCCAGCAGATGTAACCGTTTGCCTGTTTTCATTGCAGCTCAAAAGGGTTCAGGACACACCGAGAAAACCACAGATCACCTGAAAAAGGTTCAGGTTTGTTTGGGTCGTTGAGGTCATAGAACGCAGCGTAAAGCCACATCAGGCCACGAGGAGGTTGATTGACACTGATAATAATGTGAGGGCAGCAGTTCAACGCGTGGATGGAATGGAAAATACGCCACGGCGAAGAGCAGCTTATCCCATTCTGACCTGAGATCAGATTCTAAAAATGTCTTCTATACATCCTGACAGTTTACCATTCTGACCTGAGATCAGATTAAAAAAAATGTCTTCCACATCCTGACAGTTTACCATTCTGACCTGAGATCAGATTCTAAAATCCTGACAGTTTTCTGAAAAAGCTATGTTTCTACGTCAGTCGTTCTTCGATTTTTCAAAAATAGCAGACCTAGAAAGAAATAAAGGAAAGGTACCATGTTTACCCAGGTTATAACTGGACTAAGCTCAAGAACTTGTTTACAGCCAGGCTCTGCTCATAGAACATTTCATGGTAGGGGGTTCAATGCCTTGCTCAAAGGGCACTTCAGCGGTGGTAATTTTTAACGTGCCGGTCCGGGGATAGCGACCTTTCCGATATCAAGACCGCTCCGTAAACCTATTCGGCCACCGCCGCTAGCCCCACTCGGTGGCGCTATACGTATGAGCTTGTAGATCTGCTATTTTTCAATAGCTCTAAAGCATAACGTGTATAATGCTGCTATAACACCAAAAAGGGGTTCCCGCCCCGAATGGGTTATTGTGTAATGCAGCAAATATTCATACCGAAAGGAATGGAAAACATCAAAAAGATTTTGTTGAGGATTGGCCTCATTAGTGGTTAGCGCCCCGACAGCTGCAGGAATCAGACAGACAGATTAACCCATTCTGACCTGAGATCAGATTCATACGAAGGTTTCCACTGGACACACACAGGTCTGATGAACCCATTCTGACCTGAGATCAGATTCTAAAAATGTCAGTCGTTCTTCGATTTTTCAAAAATAGCAGATCTACAAGCTCGTAGCGCGCCACTCGGTGGCGCGCTACGAGCTTGTAGATCTGCTATTTTTCAATAGCTAAAGCATAACATGATGCCAACACCAAAATGCGTTCCCGTTCAGAATGGGTTAAGTCACTGATGCACAGTGGGCCTTCAAATTAGTCTACGGAAAAAGGGAAAAAAAACGTTCCAGAAAAAAATAATAACAACATAATAAAAAACAGACAAGAGTTCATAACACCGCCGCGTTGTCATTCCCCAGGTCGCTTTGACGGTTATAATAACGCCTCCCCCGTTAACCCATTCTGACCCGAGATCAGATTCATACGAGGTTTCCACTGGACACACACTGGTCTGATTAACCCATTCTGACCTGAGATCAGATTCTAAAAAATGTCAGTCGTTCTTTCGATTTTTCAAAAATAGCAGACCTACAAGCTCGTAGCGCGCCACTCGGTGGCGCGATATGAGCTTGTAGATCTGCTATTTTTAAATAGCTAAAGCACGACATGACGCTAACACCAAAATGGGTTCCCGTTCAGAATGGGTTAAAATAACACCTCCCCCGTTAAAATGATTAACACATTCAGGCCTGACGTCGAAATTTAAAAAAAACATCTAAATCCTGACAGTTTTCTGAAATACCTCATGTTTCTGTATCAGTGGAGCTCAATATTTCATGTCAAGGACCTCAAAAATGATCTGTAATTGGCCGCCCCGACCCCCATCTGAAAATATGTTTTTCTAGGGACCAGCAGAAAGCAAAGGTTTGAGTTAAAATGTTCGCTGTGAAAGAATATAATATTCAAAGATTTGCGCCACATTTTCACGATAAAAAAAAAATCACACACGTGTGAACTGAGTGGTGCAATCCCCCCCCCCCCCCTCTCTCTTTCTCTCTCTCTCATTAGAGTCACTACCTCTCTCACTCTCTCTCATTAGAGTCACTACCCCTCTCACTGTTTCTGGCGCCCCCTACTGCTATTTTTAAGTCACATACTCATGCTCACACGGACACACAAACAAGTACGAGACAGACACACACACAGACACACACACAAACACGTACGAGGACATTGCAAGCTGGTTGTAGGAGTGGTTGCACCACTCAAAAAATAGCAGACCTACAAGCTCGTGAGCTCGTGAACTATGAGCTTGTAGATCTGTTATTTTGCAATAGCTTAAAACACCAAAAGGGGTTCCCGCCCAAGATGGGTTAACACATTGAGACCTGGGGCCTGATTCTACAATCCTTCAAATCCTTCTAAATCCTGACAGTTTTCTGAAAAACAACGTATGTTTCTGCATCAGTGGTTCTTAAACCTTTTGATGTCAAAGACCCTGAAAATGAGTTTATAATATTCGCTTTTAAACAAAACAATAAACACCTGTGTTGTGAAGTGAGGGGCGCTCTTATCGTCGTACATCATCCATTCATTTGTGTAGGACAAAAATAGACGATTTGCTCGTCTACATAAATGTGACCAGATTTGACTGAGAGCCTGCCATCGCGTAAACTCCAGCTTTTCACCAGAGCAGTTTATAGCACAGGCAGACTCTTCACATACTAGACTCGAGCATGTCTGAAATAAGTGTCTGAAAGCTGTAAATATGAAATAAATGCTTAAACATGTAGCTAGGTGTAATGTTAGAGACCACAGAAAACATGTAAATATGAAATAAATGCTTACACATGTAGCTAGGTGTAATGTTGACCACATAAGTGAACCTTTCAAGCCTGTTTTCTCAATCTCTGTTTTCTGCAAGACATTATACTCTATAAGCCATATCTCCTAAACTGGTGGGTCAAACTGAACAACCAACATGCCAATTTGAAGCTATGATTCCCTGTTTTCACATGACATGAAAAAACGAAAATTCAAAAAAATCCAATGGCAGTCCCTCAGTCAAATTTAGTCACACATGGCGTAATTTCTCCATTAATTGTCAATGGGAATTTAATTTGTGTAAGACGAAAATAGCTGAATATAGGAGGGGCTATAGCGAGCCTCAAAGAAAACATACAGTAAAATAGCAGATCTATACAAGCCACGTGCTTGTATTATATCTGCTGTATTTGAACAGCCAAAGTGTAAAATAATTGGTTTAAGTGGTTTAAAATCTAAAATGACACAGATAAGACGCTTTCCCGGTGTTAACAGGTTAACATAAATTTTTCTAATATATTTTTTATCCCACGATTTTGTAATCCATTTTTCACCCCTGTGTCAATCATCTAATGTGATCCTGGGCTCTACACACCCTCCACCAACCTAGTCCCCATATATGGGGGACAAGGGGAGAGCAACGGACTTGAACTCATGCTTCCTTCATGCCTGAGTGTAATTTAGCTTTTTTACCTCGCTAAGATTACGATATATAAGTCGCTGATGATCGCTCGCTTCATATTTTGAACGAGAGGCATGTTGAAGTCAGAAAAAACCACCACAGAGACAGCTCCTTAGATTACGCGCCGAGCCTTTCTTTTTGAACGGTAAACAGGGAAGAGTAGCCTACTCAATAAATAATAATAATAATAATAAAAAAATAAAACAAAAATCGGAATATTTTTCTCTCGTTTGATATCAATGAAAATGCGCTATTGGATTAAGTTATGACGTTATTCCCACGCGTCGTACGGTCTAAATGGGTTTAACCCATTCTGAACGAGAACCCATTTTGGTGTTAGCATCATGTTATGCTTTAGCTATTTAGCGCTACAAGCTCATAGCGCGCCACCGAGTGGCGCGCTATGAGCTTGTAGGTCTGCTATTTTTGAAGAATCGAAGAGCGACTGACATTTTTAGAATCTGATCTCAGGTCAGAATGGGTTAATCAGACCAGTGTGTGTCCAGTGCGGAAATCTCGTATGAATCTGATCTCAGGTCAGAATGGGTTATAGGTTTCACTCAAAGGTCTCGCACGCATCACACGTATACTTCTTCAAGGTGTTTTCCGAAGCGTATACGGGTGGTCATTAATCAAAACCACCTGGTTGTTCTTTTTGGTGTTGTTAGACTGCCCGCGGAGATCGAGCCACAATCAATAGCGATATTTGTTCAACTTTTATTTAGCCAGGCAGGTTAATTAACCCATTTAAGCCTGACATCAAAAATTTAAAAACTTTATTCTAAATCATGACAGTTTTCTGAAATATAATGTTTTTATATCAATATTTCATGTCAAGGACCCCAAAAAGTATAATGTAATTGTCCGCCCATGTGATTATGTTGTTCCAGGGAAACAACATACAACAGCAACAAACAACGTTGACTCTGTAGCAATATTCAATGGTTTGAGGCACATTTTCACGACTTTTCAAAAATAGCAGATCTACAAGCTCGTAGCGCGCCACTCGGTGGCGCGCTACGAGCTTGTAGATCTGCTATTTTTCAAACAGCTAAATCATATAACATGCTTAACATGCTTAACACCAAAAGGGGTTCCCGTCCAGCATGGGTTAAGTTCAAACTCCTTATCTTATAAATCATTGGCGTGAAAGAAAGCAGCATGCAGGACTGAAAGAAAAGAAAAGCTTGGACACCATCTTGGACTGTGAGTTCTGTTGGACTCGCTGCAACAACATGTGTGAGTTCTGTTTCTTGGCTCGGTTCTGGTTCTGGCCGTAGCGGCGAGCGGCGGCCCGTTTCTCCCTGAGGGGAAACGGGAGTTGATGTGGTAATTCTAGTAATGGGACGCGTATACATACAGCCAGTTATCCCATTCTGAACGGGAACGCATTTTGGTGTTATAGCATCATGTTATGCTTTAGCTATTGAAAAATAGCAGATCTACAAGCTCATAGCGCGCCACCGAGTGGCGCGCTACGAGCTTGTAGGTCTGCTATTTTTGAAAAATCGAAGAACGACTGACATTTTTAGAATCTGATCTCAGGTCAGAATGGGTTAATCAGACCAGTGTGTGTCCACTGGAAACCTCGTATGAATCTGATCTCAGATCAGAATGGGTTATCCCACTTAGCCATGCAGCTCTGTTCTGTTCTGTTCTGTTCTGTTCTGTTCTGTTCTGTTCTGTTCTGTTCTGCCACACTAATGTTTGGCTACAGCGGCATTTTGGCGAGCGAAGGTAAACAGCTTATAGGGGCAGAGGAGCTCGACAATCACATTAACTCATTTTGGCCGGGAACACCTTTAGGTTTGGTTTTAAGCGTTACGTTATACTTTAGCTATTGAAAAATAGCAGATCTGGCGCGCTATGAGCTTTATGAGGTCTGCTATTTTTTGAAAAATCGTGACAATGTGGGTGCGAATCTTTGAATATTATATCATTTCAGAGTGAACGTTTTTAAACTCAAATCTTTGCTTCTATGGGGGGGGGGGTCCCTGGAACAACATATTTTCAGATGGGGAGTGGGAGGCCAAATACAGATCATTTTGGGGTCCTTGACATGAAAATGTTTGAGAACGAGAACTATATAGAAACATAGGGTTTTTCAGAAAACCGTCCTGAGGTCTAAATGGGTTAAAAAAAAAAAAAAAAGGAGAGAAAACCAAACACGAAAAGCAAAAGAGCGACCTTATGGGGGCCGGCAGAGCGAAGTAAGGGGTTAAACCGTGAGGGAGGTAAAGGGTTAAAACCGTGAGGGAGGTAATTGGGTTAAACCGTGAGGGAGGTATAAGGGGTTAAACCGTGAGGGAGGTATAAGGGGTTAAACCGTGAGGGAGGTATAAGGGGTTAAAACCGTGAGGGAGGTAAGTGGTTTAAACCGTGAGGGAGGTAAGTGGTTTAAACCGTGAGGGAGGTAAGGGGTTAAAACCGTGCGAGCCGAGCGAGGAGAACCCAAACATGGAAGTGAGTGAATATTCGCTCTATGACGAAGAGGTTCCTAATTAGTTTTAAGTGTTGCAATTTGTACGAACCTGTTTTTGCCAAATTGTTTTCCTCACTAGTCATCATGCCTTTTTATCCCATTCTGAACGGGAAACCCCTTTTGGTGTTTTAAGCATTATGTCATGCTTTAGCTATTGAAAAATAGCAGACCTACAAGCTCATACTAGCTCATAATACCCATATACTAGCTTGTAGGTCTGCTATTTTTGAAAAAATCGAAGAGCGACTGACATAGAAGACATTTTTTTTTAAATCTGATCTCAGGTCAGAATGGAAAACTGTCAGGATGTAGAAGACATTTTTTTTAGAATCTGATCTCAGGTCAGAATGGAAAACTGTCAGGATGTAGAAGACATTTTTTTTAGAATCTGATCTCAGGTCAGAACGGGTTATTATGAAACGAAAAATGTAATACTCTCAGTCACGGCATGAGGAAGGAGTAGAAAAGGGCTTCTCCCTTCTTTCTCCTTCTTTCTTCCTCCCCCTCCGGGACTAAATAAAAATAAAAATAAAAAACAGATTGGCGCGGCCTCGGCTGCTGTAAGCCTTTAGCCATCAAACGAAAACCCTTAATCCGTTCCCTCACCACTGATTTAACAACAGCCATTCAGAAGTAATGCACAAGCTAAACAAGGAAGCAAAAACAGCTTGAAACAAAGCCTTAAGCCGTTCAGGGCGGGAACCCCTTTTGGTGTTTTAAAAAGCATTATGTTAAACTTTTAGCTATTGAAAAATAGCAGATCTATACAAGCTCGTAGCGCGCCACCGAGTGGCGCGCTACGAGCTTGTATAGGTCTGCTATTTTTTTGAAAAGTCGTGAAAATGTGGCGCAAATCTTTGAATACCGGTATATATATATTTCAGAGCGAACATTTTTAACTAACATATTGGCTTCTGGGTGGGGGGGGGGGGTCCCTGGAACTACATATTTTGAGATGGGGGGGTCTGTGGCCCAATAGATAATTCTGGGGGCCCTCGACATGAAAAAGGTTGAGCACCGCTGACATAGAAACACATGGGTTTTTCAGATAAATGTTAGGATTTAGAAGTCTTTTTTTAATCGACCTCAGTACAAAATGGGTTAACTGCGCCCCCCCTCCCCCCCCCCCCCCCCCCCTCCCCTCCCATTAACGTGTTCCCCTGAAATGTAACTGATTATGTGTCAAGCGACGACAACAATACATTGTGTGTATCTAATCTTACAAAGCCTTGTTGCTTCAACTAGAGACTCATGGTGGCCACGATGGAGCCGGGATGCTTCTCGGGGGCACGAAGCTCTCAAGTTTTGCAGTAAGATCGAGCAGATGCCTTTTTAGAGGAGACACAGGAATGAATGCCACACACGCACACGCACACACACACACACACACACGCACACACACACACAAACACACACACACACACACACACACACACACACGCACAGTCACACACACACGCACACACACACACGCACACACACACAGTCACACACCACAACACTGGCCTGATTTCTCATGTCATTGTGGCTAACGTCGGGCATCCTGCCCAGAGCCGCGAATGTGAAACAGAGATGCTACACGCAGACAGACATGCAAGGCCTCCTGCATGTGTCTCTATAGCGCAGAGAAGGGGTTCTCAACCGACGTTTTGGGCTAGTGGGGACCCCCACGGCAATGCTTTGGCCGTGTCTCTTCTAGGGGACCCCCGTGGCAATGCTTTGGCCGTGTCTCTTCTGGGGACCCCCAGGCAATGCTTCGGCCGTGTCTCGCGCTATAGATTTGAGCAAAAAAAAAGCATACTTTTTAGGTCCGTCCAACCCCGCCGAAACGTTGCATCAATAACAGTTCTATAGAAGTGTGTCAAGCATGTTCTCCCCGTGTCCCCTAGGGTAGGTACCCTCACATGTTCTCCCCGTGTCCCCTAGGGTAGGTACCCTCACATGTTCTCCCCGTGTCCCCTAGGGTAGGTACCCTCACATGTTCTCCCCGTGTCCCCTAGGGTAGGTACCCTCACATGTTCTCCCCGTGTCCCCTAGGGTAGGTACCCTCACATGTTGTGTCCCCTAGGGTAGGTACCCTCACATGTTCTCCCCGTGTCCCCTAGGGTAGGTACCGTCACATGTTCTCCCCGTGTCCCCTAGGGTAGGTATACCCTCACATGTTCTCCCCGTGTCCCCTAGGGTAGGTACCCTCACAAAAAACATGCAGTAATCCTGGTCACTAAACCTCCCCCTGGCCAGCCGGGACGCCTGATGGAGGGGAAAGGAACTGGTTGGAATAACGTGTTCCTTCCACGCGCTACGGAAACTCCCCCCTGTCAGGTGTAAAGGAGCAGCTTGGACACTCGGGCATGAAGGAAGCATGAGTTCAAGTCCGTTGCTCTCCCCTTGTCCCCCATATATGGGGACTAGGTTGGTGGAGGGTGTGTAGAGCCCAGGATCACATTAGATGATTGACACAGGGGTGAAAAATGGGTTACAAAATCGTGGGATAAAAAATATATAAAAAATAAAAAATAAAATAAGTGTGTCAAGCACCTGACTTACAGTTACAGTTTTCAAGTTTCATGTTAAGCACAGTAAGATTACGGTGATTAGCATTATTGCCATCACCTGGGTGGGTCAGTCGTGTATAACTTTCCCGACGTTAATCTGTGTACAGGCATGTGTTCCAACAACACAGCCATGCAAAAAATAACATCGACAGAAATATTGTGACAAAAGTTTGCCCAGCATAGCAACGGTCGCTAAACTATATCTGGATTGGCATTGGACAATCACATTTTGGGGGCGGGGTTTAGCCAAGCCCCCCCCAGGACAGATGGCCTATACGTTGAAGCGCTCGGCCCCTACTGGTCAGAGCGGGGACTGCAGGCGGGAACCCCTTTTGGTGTTATAGCATTATGTTATGCTTTATAGCTATTGAAAAACAGCAGACCTACAAGCTCGTAGCGCGCCACCGAGTGGCGCGCTACGAGCTTGTAGGTCTGCTATTTTTGAAAAAAATCGAAGAACGACTGACATATAGAAACATAGCTTTTTCAGAAAACTGTCAGGATGTAGAAGACATTTTATAGAATCGCTCCCAGGTCAAAATGGGTTAGCACATGAGGGTCAAAGGAGACGCATGTGGACAACCGTCTGCTTGCAATAAGACCGCTCGGGGGTTGGAGCGACTGACTGCCTTCCACATGGAGCTGCGAGGCGTTCTGTTGTGGTGTGTCTGTTGTCGTGCCTCAGACCGGGCGAGGGCACCGGCCAGGCGGGAACATCCCAGGGAGAGATCAAAAGCTTGGGGGACATTCCCTTTGTTTGTCCTCCATATGTGACCATTTCCATCTGACCGACCGAGGAGGATAATATATAAGACATTGATTATTTTGTTTGTTTGTTTTTTCATGTCGTATGAAAGCAGAGAGGATCATATATATAGCTTCAAATTGACATATTGGTTGTTCGAGTTTGACTGACTGAGTTTATTGTTATATAATTATGTTGTAAATCTGATTTTGGAAAAGGTGACTTATGTATAGGCTATTACCTATAGCTGTAAACTATGGTTAGCATTATGTTATGCTTTAGCTACTGAAAAATAGCAGACCTACAAGTAGGTCTGCTATTTTTGAAAAATCGAAGAACGACTGACATAGCTTTTTCAGAAAACTGTCAGGATTTAGAAGGCATTTATAGAATCGTTCCCAGGTCAAAAAGGTGACTTATGTATAGGCTATACCTCCTATATCTGTAAACTACCTCCACCCCATGGTTTGACATTTATATTCTGCTTGCCGTCACTTTCACGGCAGTCCAGGTGAAGGCGTACAGTACGTGGGTCTCCTCTATCGTACAGTGAAGTACAGTGACAGTTTTCTGAAAAACCTATGTTTCTATGTCAGTGGTGCTCAAACAAATGTCAAGGACCCCAGAAATTAGCTGTAATTGGCCGCCGACCCCCATCTTTAAATATGAAGTTCCAGGGACCTCTCAGAAGCTAATATTTGAGTTCAAAGCGTTCGCTCCTGAAAGAATATATATTCAAAGATTTGCACCACACAGTTTTTTTCAAAAATAGCAGACCTACAAGCTCGAAGCGAGGCACTCACTATGAGCTTGTAGATCTGCAATCTTTCAATAGCTAAAGTATAACATGATGCTTAAAACACCAACAGGGGTTAAATAAAAAAGATCAAACAAATCACAAGCTTATTTGAACATTCCCTGTTTCATTTTACGCTCTCAAGAAAAGGGTCCATGAGTCCATTTGGTTTCCGAGTCTCAATGTAGCTGGGGGACCACCTAGAACCGCCTAGACTAGGACCACCGGTTGAAAACCACTGCAATAGAAGAGCTAAGCTCGGTTAGCGAAGTAGCTGTTGTGGCCGGGCATTTCTTATAGTTCACAAAACACCATCAAAGCGACCGAGGATGGCCGATGCACACACACACACTAAGTAGACTTTATAATGTATTTACCAGCCTATACGTATTTATTTAACAAAATACCTTGCTCAAATGATTCATGTGTTGTTTGTTGAACCTTATTTAGACAATTAAATCCGCTTGTTGTTGTTGCCACTGGGTTGCCACGTACTGCCCATTTCAAAGCAAACAAAGAACCCGCAACGTGTGACGGAATGAGTCCGTGAAGACGTGTTTTTACTTACGTAAAAGTAACAATACTGCTTAATGTGGAAGTCCCGTTTTCTAAATATACTTGATTAAAAATACTAAAGTATCAGCATCAGAATATACTTAAAGTAGCAAACGTAAAAGTACTCACTGTCCCATTTCACAAGTTCAATATTATACAAAAACAAAAAGTTTTGAAAATAGCCGAACTATACACATCACTATCACATTGTGAGCTTACAAGCTATTTTCAAATGTCTGAAATACACATGACCTACAGCTAACGTGACCAGATTTGTCTGAGAGCCTGCCATCGTGCAACTCCAGAAAACCTTTTTAATTTTTTTTATCCAAAATGAGTTTATAGCACAGGCAGACTCTTCACATACTAGAGCATGTCTGAAATAAGTGTCAGAGATGAAATCGACTGATCGATCGAATGTAATTATGAAATAAATGCTTACACATGTAGCTAGGTGTAATGTTAGAGACCACAGAAGACATGTAAATATGAAATAAATGCTTAAACATGTAGCTATAGGTGTAATGTTAGAGACCACAGAAGTGAACCTTTCAAGCCTGTTTTCTCAACTCGCTGTTTCTCTGCAAGACATCACTCTATAAGCCATATCTCCAAAACTGGTGGGTCAAACTGAACAACCAATATGTCAATATGTTGAAGCTATGAAAAAACGAAAAATTAAAAAAAAATCCAATGGCAGTCCCTCAGTCAAATGTGGCCACATATACTGTATATGGCCTACAGCAGAAGTGGTTAATGTATATTTTATAACACTATCAACAAACTAACTATTAACTAAACTTTTCAAATAATTGTAGTGGAGTAAAAAAAGTACAATGTTTGCCTCTGAGATGTAGTGTAGAGGCCGTAGAAGTAAAAGTATTAGACATTGGTAAGGCTCCAGTAAAGTCAAAACAAATCCTCAAAATTGTACTTTATACAAGGAAGGGGGGGGGCAGTGTTGGAGGGAGGGGGAGGGAGGGGAGGCAGCATTGTTGATGATGCGCAACGCTACAGCGGCGGAATCCGTGCGAGCGATGATGTGTTTGTGCGATCGGAAACTACAAATTGAAGAGGAGCAGCGAAGCTTCAAGTTCAAGGTAGTCAGTGTCTGATGGACCATCACAAAAACCTGAGCCTCTAACCACTCAGACCCTGAAAGAAAGGAACTCTCTGGGAAGAACGTCAAAAACAGACAAACATTTTGGTGAAAATATAGGCAAACGTTCCTCCTTTCTGGAGACAGCTATAAGCTATACAAGAAGTACAAGCTTGCGACGATGCGTATGTGAACACGCAAAGCGTTGTCGTGAGTTTATACAGATGGACTGATTTCTGTAAATCATTCTGTAATCATTGTGTATATATTCCCGCACTATACTGTACCTGCATCGAGTGATCTTGGTACATAGAAATTGATCTATTGAAGATTCTGACTTTCAAATGTACATCATTTTTGTTTTGATTGTATTGCTGTATTGTTGTATTGTTCTTTCTGCTTTGGCAATGCAAACGTATGTTTTCTCATGCCAATAAAGCCCTTTGAATTGAATTGAATTGAATTGCTATAGGGGATCCCCCGTGAAATTAGATAAATCCATTTACAATGGATCCCTTGTTATTCACAGTATGATAAGAATCTGGAAACAAATCAAAACATATTTTAGGAACAACTCACTATCTTTTCTGCTCCCTATAGCTGATAACCCCTCATTTCTACCATCCCAACTGGATGATACGTTTGCACAGTGGAAGGGTTTGGGTATACGCACAATTGGAGACTTATATATGGGTGGAACTTTTGCCTCATTTGCTCAACTGCAGGAAAAATATAGACTCCCTAGGAGTAACCTTTTTTAGGTTTCTACAGGTTAGGAACTACATCCGTAACTTTTCTCCCACTTTTGAGAGAGCTACACCTTCATCCATAGATAGGTTCCTTCTTAATAATACAGTACCAGACGTGAGGGTGTCACATCTTCATGAATCATTTCAATAGGCAAACCTACCTACTACATCAGCTATTAAGCTGGCATGGGAAAATGAGCTGGGGACTTCAATTTCAGACGAGCTCTGGGAAGACAGCCTAATTGAAGAAATCAATGCGTGCTCTCAATTCCAGACATTGCCTTATCCAGTTTCGAGTCATACATAGACTCCATTATTCCAAATTAAAATTACATAACATATACCCAGATATTTATTCGCATTGTGACAAATGTAATACAATAGATGCAAATCTTCTTCATAGCTTCGCCCTTTGCCCTCGGATACAAAGATATTGGATTAAGATATTTTAGACGCTCTCTGATATTTTGAGTATTCATATTGACCCCGATCCTGTGCTAATAATTCTGGGTTTGTCAGACTCCATGCCTATGTTGACGAGAGCGCAGAAACAACTCTTCTCATAATTATGGTCTGATTACAGCGAAAAAACTAATTCTGACACACTGGAAGAAGGAGGAGGCTCCTGCATTTAAGCACTGGTTAAATTAAATGACTAGTACACTTCATCTTGAGAGAATCAGGTATTTCCTGAGAAACAGGGAGAGCCAGTTTGATAAGGTTTGGCTGCCCCTTGTCCATTACCCGAGTAGAAACGATTAATAGACAGGATACTATTGATATGGTTGACTGTACGCCATTTTATTTTCAGATGTTTTCCATGAGCTTTCTATCATCTTATTATAGTATGCAGTGTCACTGAGCAGTATGGGTGGGAGGCTTAAGGGATTTATTTATCTCTTTTTTGTCTTGTTTATTTTTTCTTTCATTTTGTTTCATAAAAAAAGTATTTCATATAATGTTTGTAATAATTTATAATCTGTTCAATAAAAACATATTTGACAAAAAATAATTGCTATAGGGGGGGGGGGGGGGGGGCAAGTATAGAGCCTGGGAGTAGTATTTATTTCGTTGACTAAAAAGTATGACGAAAAAATTTCGTCGACTACCATTTTTCACTGACAAAAACTAAATAAAAACTAAACTATGATGATTAAAACTATAAGACTAGATATATTGACAAGTTTGACCAACGACTAAAAGAGAGATCCAGCAGAACTATTAAAGACAAGTCGTTTCATGCGTGTTTTTGCGAGCAGGCGAACATATAGCTGATCTACAAGCTCACAACACGTCTGAACATAGCTGATCTACAAGCTCACAACACGTCTGAACATAGCTGATCTACAAGCTCACAACACGTCTGAACATAGCTGATCTACAAGCTCACAACACGTCTGAACATAGCTGATCTACAAGCTCACAACACGTCTGAACATAGCTGATCTACAAGCTCACAACACGTCTGAACATAGCTGATCTACAAGCTCACAACACGTCTGAACATAGCTGATCTACAAGCTCACAACACGTCTGAACATAGCTGATCTACAAGCTCACAACACGTCTGAACATAGCTGATCTACAAGCTCACAACACGTCTGAACATAGCTGATCTACAAGCTCACAACACGTCTGAACATAGCTGATCTACAAGCTCACAACACGTCTGAACATAGCTGATCTACAAGCTCACAACACGTCTGAACATAGCTGATCTACAAGCTCACAACACGTCTGAACATAGCTGATCCACAAGCTCACAACACGTCTGAACATAGCTGATCTACAAGCTCACAACACGTCTGAACATAGCTGATCTACAAGCTCACAACACGTCTGAACATAGCTGATCTACAAGCTCACAACACGTCTGAACATAGCTGATCTACAAGCTCACAACACGTCTGAACATAGCTGATCTACAAGCTCACAACACGTCTGAACATAGCTGATCTACAAGCTCACAACACGTCTGAACATAGCTGATCTACAAGCTCACAACACGTCTGAACATAGCTGATCTACAAGCTCACAACACGTCGTATGCCCGACGCGTTGTGAGCTATACTGAGCTTTGAATTTGAATTTTATTCAAAAGACTATGACTACAAGGGCTGTATTTTGCGTGTCTTAACCCATTCTGACCTGAGATCAGATTCTAAAAGTGTCTTCGATTTTTCAAAAATAGCAGACCTACAAGCTCGTATCGCGCCACTCGGTGGCGCGATATGAGCTTGTAGGTCTGCTATTTTTCAATAGCTAAAGCATAACATGATGCCGACACCAAAATGGGTGCCCGGTCAGAATGGGTTAAGTACCAGGTCTTATTCCCTATAACTTGAGTAAACTAAAGACCTGGAGGTGTGATCAATGCTCTTTGGCTATTCTGAGTGTCCAAGGAGCATTGATCACGCCTCCAGGTCTTTAGTTTACTCAAGTTAGGGAATAAGACCTGGTACTTAAGACACGCAAAATACAGCCCCAAGAGTTCAAACTAGAACAAATACCTTCTATGTGAAAACCATAAGTATAGACAAGCTATTTTACAACCTTATAGGCTAAACAACACAAGAATTCCAAAGGTCATCTGATATAAAGGACTGGAAAGAAGTCAGAGGATTTGTAACCTATATGTAATGAAGCCAGAATTGTAGATGATGAGTATCATGTTTTGTTGGAATGTAAGAATACTGGCATTATGAATTTCAGGCAAAATATACCTGCCAATTACATTTTTTTACCCACCCTTCTATGTTTAAATTAATTGCATTACTAAAATCTGAAGAATTTTTTTAATTTATAAATGGGGTGCTTTTCTGAAAAAATGTTCTTCCACTGTACAAATAGGGAAAGCCTTCCGATAATATGTCTATGTATATATCGTGTAATCTGTAATGTATTGTATACTTCCAATTGTGTACTTTTATGAATCTGTGCTCCAAACCATGTGATCATGGTCGTGAGTTAAATAAATGATGATGATGATGATGACTCAAACTAACTGTCCTGAGGCAACGATGCTGAGCATCGATTGGACATGGATTCCCGGGCAGCAGCAGCATGCAGTTTTTTCCACGCTCCCGGTGTTCCACGCCATATGTGGGGGGACTTCTGTTCTGTTTCTGTTCGGGGTGTGTGTGTGTGCATCGGGTCCATCCAGGGCAGACGCCAGCGCGAACAACCGTCACTGTAATTTATCCCATTCTGACCTGAGATCAGATTCTAAAAAAATTCTTCTACATCCTGAAAGTTCTCTGAAAAAGCTATGTTTCTATGTCAGTGGTTCTTCGATTTTTCAAAAGAATAGCAGACCTACAAGCTCGTAGCGCGCCACTCGGTGGCGCGCTACGAGCTTGTAGGTCTGCTATTTTTCAATAGCTAAAGCATAACATAATGCTAACACCAAAAGGGGTTATCCCGCCCTAAATGGGTTATTTCATTTGGACCCATTATTATGAATTGGGGGGTTTGTGAACTTGGCTTCGCGGTGACAGAAAAAAAAAGCCTTCTCGTAGGACCAACGCCGGTGTCAGACATATTAACTGCATTTTGATTTCCTCTCCCCGGATGATTTCACATCCTCTTGGCGCTGGGCGGTCCGTTTGAGGCGCTGGGAGATGTGCATGTTTGACGAGGCGGCGCCTAACGCACGCACGCACGCGAGTACACATGATGCGCTCGGCTCGCTCGCTCTTGGGAGAAATTACAGTTTCCGAGATCACACTGTGTAAATTACTATTACTCTGAGTCACGGGCTGCACTTCACTGCCTCGTTGGCCTGGTCTGCCCTTTAAAAGGTTTTGTTTTCGTCACGGTGTTCACAAGAGAAAAAGACTCGTGTTATGTTATATTATACCACATATTTTAACCCATTTTGGGGCGGGAACCCCATTTGGTGTTGTTGTTAAGCGTTATGTTATACTTTTAGCTATTGAGAAATAGCAGATCTACAAGCTCATAGTAAATAATTTAAAGGTAGGTTTCGTTTTTGGCTGTGGGACCCAGCCTTTCGTCCAATCAGGATAGTGTCAAAAGCGAAACTTAAGGTTTTTTGACCCCCAGGGGTTAACTGGGGACAGGGAGGAACTCCTTATATGGTCAGCACACTCTATAGTAGGGAGGATTATCACAACAAAACAAAGAAATAAGTGATATTTGAATTAAGTGAAATCACTGAATATACCTTTAAACTAACT
The DNA here is from genome assembly GCF_964188405.1 of Protomyctophum parallelum. Taxonomy (NCBI): domain Eukaryota; kingdom Metazoa; phylum Chordata; class Actinopteri; order Myctophiformes; family Myctophidae; genus Protomyctophum; species Protomyctophum parallelum. The sequence goes on from NC_139709.1 coordinate 6,071,952, forward strand.
AAGATTTGACATTCAGTAAAACGAAAAATAAAATCAGACTTTGCCACGGACACATTTGTCTGCATACGGATTATATTAATGAATGAATTGCATTATTTAAAGCGCCTTTCCAAGTGCTCAATGTGCTTTACAAAGGTTCATTCATTCATACATTGGGAGGTGAAGGTTCATTCATTCATACTTTGGGAGGTGAAGGTTCATTCATTCATACATTGGGAGGTTAATCTTTACAACGGTTCATTCATTCATACATTGGGAGGTGAAGGTTCATCCATTCATACATTGGGAGGTGAAGGTTCATTCATTCATACATTGGGAGGTGAAGGTTCATTCATTCATACATTGGGAGGTGAAGGTTAATTCATTCATACATTGGGAGGTGAAGGTTAATTCATTCATACATTGGGAGGTGAATCTTTACAACGGTTCATTCATTCATACATTGGGAGGTGAAGGTTAATTCATTCATACATAGGGAGGTGAAGGTTCATTTATTCATACATTGGGAGGTGAATCTTTACAACGGTTCATTCATCCAATACATTGGGAGGTGAAGCGGCGAACAGTCGACGGCAGCGTACTCACTTCCCTCATTCACACACCAAGCTACAGCGCCGCCGCCGACCGACTCACTGGAGGCAACGTGGGGTTCAGTGTCTCACTGGAGGCAACGTGGGGTTCAGTGTCTCACTGGAGGCAACGTGGGGTTCAGTGTCTCACTGGAGGCAACGTGGGGTTCAGTGTCTCACTGGAGGCAACGTGGGGTTCAGTGTCT
>NC_139709.1:6072926-6117276 GCF_964188405.1 Protomyctophum parallelum
GGTTTCTTTTCCCCCTCTAAAATAATGATGGGAATTATTAACGCTTGGCTTTTTTTTTACAGCATAAATGACCCCAGCGGGGGTCATGAAATGTTCTGCTGTACGGTTACATGTGGGAAGATGTTATCCACTGTCAATTACAGTTCAACCACATCATGAACCCTTGTGTCCTCTTTACCGTACAGATCAACCACATCAACCCTTGTGTCCTCTTAGGGAGCCAAACATCCAGAGGAGATCACAACTGCGTCACGAGATGAGATGTAGATGGTGGAAAAGAGAAATAAGCTCTTATTTTTTTTCTTTATATCCCATATGATTCACCCTGCAGTCAATTTGCCTATAAACTGTAATCCTCATGCGCGCTATACTCTGCAAACCTGGGGAGATCCCCGAACTGAGCTCATGATTTGTGCCTGTGAGTGTGCGTATGTGCGTGCATGTGTGCGTACCTGTATAACTCATGTAGTTGTTGTAAGGTGTGTGTGTGTGCGTGCGTACCTGTGTAACTCATGTAGTTGTTGTAAGGTGTGTGTGTGTGTGTGCGTGCGTACCTGTGTAACTCATGTAGTTGTTGTAAGGTGTGTGTGTGTGTGTGCGTACCTGTGTAACTCATGTAGTTGTTGTAAGGTGTGTGTGTGCGTGCGTGTGTGTGTGTGCGTGCGTACCTGTATAACTCATGTAGTTGTTGTAAGGTGTGTGTGTGTGTGCGTACCTGTGTAACTCATGTAGTTGTTGTAAGGTGTGTGTGTGTGTGTATGTGTGTGCGTACCTGTATAACTCATGTAGTTGTTGTAAGGTGTGTGTGTGTGTGTATGTGTGTGCGTACCTGTGTAACTCATGTAGTTGTTGTAAGGTGTGTGTGTGTGTGTGTGTGTGTGTGTGTGTGTGTGTGTGTGTGTGTGCGTACCTGTGTAACTCATGTAGTTGTTGTAAGGTGTGTGTGTGTGTGTGTGTGTGTGTGTGTGTGTGTGTGTGTGTGTGTGCGTACCCGTGTAACTCATGTAGTTGTTGTAGGGCGTGTGTGTGTGTGTGCGTGCGTACCTGTGTAACTCATGTAGTTGTTGTAAGGCGTGTGTGTGTGTGCGTGCGTACCTGTGTAACTCATGTAGTTGTTGTAGGGCGTGTCCTGGTAGGTCTTGACTCCACAGGTGTCGTTAACGGCCCCGGGGTCGTGGCAGGCCTTAGACTTGGGCGTGGGGGCGGTGTCGGCACACAGGTCTCCTGTCTCTAAGGACGGGGAGGTCTCCTGCACCACAGGGACCACAACATCAGAGATTTAAACACACAGGTCTCCTGCACCACAGGGACCACAACATCAGAGATTTAAACACACAGGTCTCCTGCACCACAGGGACCACAACATCAGAGATTTAAACACACAGGTCTCCTGCACCACAGGGACCACAACATCAGAGATTTATATACACAGGTCTCCTGTCTCTAAGGACGGGGAGGTCTCCTGCACCACAGGGACCACAACATCAGAGATTTAAACACACAGGTCTCCTGTCTCTAAGGACGGGGAGGTCTCCTGCACCACAGGGACCACAACATCAGAGATTTAAACACACAGGTCTCCTGTCTCTAAGGACGGGGAGGTCTCCTGCACCACAGGGACCACAACATCAGAGATTTAAACACACAGGTCTCCTGTCTCTAAGGACGGGGAGGTCTCCTGCACCACAGGGACCACAACATCAGAGATTTAAACACACAGGTCTCCTGCACCACAGGGACCACAACATCAGAGATTTAAACACACAGGTCTCCTGTCTCTAAGGACGGGGAGGTCTCCTGCACCACAGGGACCACAACATCAGAGATTTAAACACACAGGTCTCCTGCACCACAGGGACCACAACATCAGAGATTTAAAAACCCATGTTCAAAGATTAGCACACGTACAGTACAAGGTCGCCACGCTGTGGGCTTGTATATCTTACATGTCTTTCCAAAGCACTGCTCTAAAGTCTAAACCACTGTGTTTGACTCATAGTGAGGCTTCACTGATGTTTCCTCCCCGCATATGAGGAAACATCAGCTATGAGTCTGGCCGCGCCAGACTCATAGCTGATGAGTCAGCTATGAGTGCAAATAGAAGGTATTTGCATGCATAAAGAGAGTGGCATAAAGTGAGTGGCAAATCAAGTGGCAAAGTTACTGACAAGTAAGTGACAAGTACTTTGTGGATTCATGATTATGTGAAGGTCACAATGCGGTGTGTATCTACACTGGCTCTCCTACCTGACACGGGTCGTCGCAGGAGTCCCGCTCGCTCACCCCCTTGAAGACGTGGTACAGTCCAAAGATGTGACCCATCTCATGGATCATGGTGTTGTTGTGACCCACCGTACCAAAGTAGGACGGGTTGAGGACCATCCCACCTGAGCAAGAAAAACAAATCAGGTAAAAAAACAATAAAGGTATATTCAGTGATTTCACTTCATTCAAATACCACTTTTTTTCCTTTAAAAAAAATAATATCCTCCCTACTATAGTGTGCTGACCATATAAGGAGTTCCTCCCTGTTTTTGGCTAGGTGGCCCAGCCTTCATCCAATCAGGATAGAGAGGGGCCTTCCTCCAATCATGATCGAGCGGGGGCGGGCCTTGGTGCACATGCTGTTGGCCTGTCGCGTGTCCCCCCCACTGTAGAGCGTGTGCATGTGCACATTTTGTTACCGGGCGGACTGGGTGGTTTTCAAATCACCCAAATCACTGAATGCTCCTTTAAATAAGCAAATAAAATCCACCACTGTTGATATGTACAGTAGGCTACGTTTGAAAAATCTGGTGCCTTGGATCCCCATATAGGAGAGGATTTGGATTTTCTTATTTTTTTTTACTTTCTCCACTTTGAGAAACGTTTTTTTGTTGCAAGCCCTTTCTTGTCCACCTTTTCATTTAGGCCATGAAGTCAAGTCAACCACCGAGAACCAAATGATGCAAGAGTCAACATTCACACTGCCAGTACATACATTAATACTGGCTTCATACATTAAAAAACGCTAATGCAGCGAGCACTCAAACACATTAGCACTCAGCCATAATAGCACGCATGCTGGTATTTACAAAAGAGAAACAGACCACTCCAATAAAAAAAGAAAAGAAAGAAAAAAGGCCTAAATAACGTGACATTTATAGGTAATTAGGAACAAACTCAACCTACATGGAGGCTAAGCACATGCCATGGGAAACAATATCCAAACTCCGTATAATAACGTGATAACAGATAGCCAGGCATACTTTGTCTCGCATGAGATTTATGGGAAATGGGATCCGAGATGTGGGTTAGCCCATTTTGGACCCATTTTGGGGGAAAAAAGGCTTCTAAATCCTAACATTTTTCTGTTTCTATGTCAGTGGTGCTCAATATTTCATGTCAAGGACCCCCAGAATTATCTCTATTGGGCCACGGACCCCCATCTCAAAATATGTAGTTCCAGGGACCCCCCACCCAGAAGCAAATATTTTAGTTAAAAATGTTCACTCTGAAATATATATTCAATGATTTGCGCCACATTTGAAAGATTAAAAAAAGATATAGCTAAAGCATAACATAATGCTTAAAACACCCAAGGGGGTTCCCGCCCAGAATGGGTTAGCGGTGGGTTTGACTGTTGTTGGCCTGCTACTAAGAACACAGTGGTGTGTTGCAGAAACCTCAACACAAATATCTCTCTTTAGCCTCCTTCCACTTCTTGACAGCTAGTGATATCTCACAGAGATACGTACAGTATACTGTGTATGTGAGTGTAAGTGTGTGTGTGTGTGTGTGTGTGTGCGTGCGTACGTGCGTGCGTGCGTGCGTGCGTGTGTGTACAGTACTCTCCTGCCGCGAGAAGGTTGATTTCGTTGACTGAAACTAGGACGGAAAAAGGTCTGTCGTCTACCTTCTTTTGTTGATGAAAACCAAATAAAAACTACACTATGATGACTAAAGCCAAGACTAAATACAAAAAATAACAAAAGAAAGTACTAAATGTTATGGAGGGACTAGTGGAGAAGAGATCCAGTAGAACTAAATGTCAGGGAGGGACTAGTGGAGAAGAGATCCAGTAGAACTAAATGTCATGGAGGGACTAGTGGAGAAGAGATCCAGTAGAACTAAATGTTAGGGAGGGACTAGTGGAGAAGAGATCCAGTAGAACTAAATGTTATGGAGGGACTAGTGGAGAAGAGATCCAATAGAACTAAATGTCATGGAGGGACTAGTGGAGAAGAGATCCAGTAGAACTAAATGTTAGGGAGGGACTAGTGGAGAAGAGATCCAGTAGAACTAAATGTTAGGGAGGGACTAGTGGAGAAGAGATCCAGTAGAACTAAATGTCATGGAGGGACTAGTGGAGAAGAGATCCAGTAGAACTAAATGTTAGGGAGGGACTAGTGGAGAAGAGATCCAGTAGAACTAAATGTTAGGGAGGGACTAGTGGAGAAGAGATCCAGTAGAACTAAATGTTATGGAGGGACTAGTGGAGAAGAGATCCAGTAGAACTAAATGTTAGGGAGGGACTATTGGAGAAGAGATCCAGTAGAACTAAATGTTATGGAGGGACTAGTGGAGAAGAGATCCAGTAGAACTAAATGTCAGGGAGGGACTAGTGGAGAAGAGATCCAGTAGAACTAAATGTTAGGGAGGGACTAGTGGAGAAGAGATCCAGTAGAACTAAATGTTATGGAGGGACTAGTGGAGAAGAGATCCAGTAGAACTAAATGTTATGGAGGGACTAGTGGAGAAGAGATCCAGTAGAACTAAATGTTATGGAGGGACTAGTGGAGAAGAGATCCAGTAGAACTAAATGTTATGGAGGGACTAGTGGAGAAGAGATCCAGTAGAACTAAATGTTATGGAGGGACTAGTGGAGAAGAGATCCAGTAGAACTAAATGTTATGGAGGGACTAGTGGAGAAGAGATCCAGCAGAACTAAATGTTAGGGAGGGACTAGTGGAGAAGAGATCCAGTATAACTAAATGTTAGGGAGGGACTAGTGGAGAAGAGATCCAGTATAACTAAATGTTAGGGAGGGACTAGTGGAGAAGAGATCCAGTAGAACTAAATGTTACAAGCTCACAGCGTGTTGCAGTGTGACACGCTGTGAGCTTGTAGATCTGCTACATTCGGCAGCTGAGTATAAAATCACGGCCCGTCAAAAAATACATTTCAGTCGACTAACATCAACTGTAGAGTCAGTAAAACTAGACTAAAACTAAAACATTTCAGATGACTAAACTGAATGGAATTATGACTAAAACCAAATCCAAAATTTGCTGTCAAAATCCACAGAAACCAATGTAACCAAACCCAAGTATATGTCCAAAATATGATATAACTTTTCAGGAACAAACAAGAGATGATGACAGTCATATTTGTCAGGTGAATCAAGCGACGATGTCTCCGTTGTGTTCTGGTCTCCATTGTAGATAGTTGTTTTACCCATCATTGATTAGAATGATGAAAAAACAAGTTTGAGGATCCAATGGGGTTAGGAGTATAGTTAGTAGTAACTCAGCTTCGAAATACATTTAATTGGTTTAATATCCGTAACATATCCATGTCTCACCTCGAAATGGCACAGAAAAGACACCGGGGAGGAAAGAGATGTCAATGTTGATGAGCTATAGGCCTATACCCCAAAACGGAAAATAAATAAATAAGTAAGTTGGGGCTGAAATAAATTGCCTCTTTGTTTGTTTGTTTGCAAACTAATGATTTGACGGAGAAAGAGGCGATATATATACAGTATATATATATATATATATATATATGCTGGGAAACGTGAACGCTCTCCCCTGGCTTTTATGTCCCAGATTAAGGCTCCTCGTTACGTTTGGTTATAATGGCCCAGCAGTGCAGAGAACAATGAACAATGGAGGGGAAGGTAAGAAGACAATGAGCAGAACGCAGAGTATCTGGAGACTGGAGAATGACCATGTGGACCAACAGGCTAGAAGGAGAGGTGTGCAACGATGGAGAGTGATACTATAGTCCCACACTCACTCCAGAGGGCTACTATAGTTCCACACTCACTCCAGAGGGCCACTAAAGTTCCACACTCACTCCAGAGGGCCACTATAGTTCCACACTCACTCCAGAGGGCTACTATAGTTCCACACTCACTCCAGAGGGCTACTATAGTTCCACACTCACTCCAGATGGCTACTATAGTTCCACACTCACTCCAGAGGGCTACTATAGTTCCACACTCACTCCAGAGGGCTACTATAGTTCTACACTCACTCCAGAGGGCCACTATAGTTCCACACTCACTCCAGAGGGCTACTATAGTTCCACACTCACTCCACGTTGCATATTACTTTCGTAGCAAACATTTTTGCTATATTTTTTGCTATATTTGAATTGAAATCCTGAAAAAGAATTGGCAAATTGTTTTTATTGGAATCCGGAAAAATAACCTTTTTATTTAATTTCAAATGAATTTAGTTATAGTAATGTTAACTTTATGAACTAAATCCAAACACATTGGATATACAAAAGTGGGTCATGTTTGCATGTTTGGAATTGTAACAGCTGAAATCAATACACTAGTATCACTCTTAGCCAGTTCTCCATAAAAGTCAGAGGTTCTTTACTCTGGAATTCACACATACTTATTGCCAACTCCTCATCTTCACTCTGTAACTTTAAACATAGATTGAGGGCCAGCCTCTTGAAGCAACCCTCTCTACTTGATTCTAACGTAACGTAGCCTTATTGTGCATACTCAGACATACTCGGACTCACGCACGCACGCACACGCACACGCACACGCACACGCACACACACACACACTTCACAAGTGTAAATAATGTATTTCTTGTTGTTTTTGTTTTTGTTATTTTCCATACCAATGTTTGATTACTTTGTCTTACTATTTGTATATTAACTTTGGTGAGAACCACCTGCACACACTTCTCTTTTATTGATGTTACCTTTTTTGTACTGTTTTTATTGTGCGAATAAACTAAACCAAAACTAACCTAATACTATATCAGTATTCTGATATTAAGCCGAGGGCCCCATTAAGTGAAGGTGGGGGCCACATGTGGCCCCCCGGGGCCGCCAGTTGCCCATGTATGTTTTAGACTCACCCTGGTGGCTGAGGGCCCCCCTAGGGGGGTCCCGGACCCCCTGTTAAAGTGTGTGTTAGACTCACCCTGGTGGCTGAGGGCCCCCCTATAGGGGGGTCCCGGACCCCCTGTTAAAGTGTGTTTTAGACTCAGCCTGGTGGCTGAGGGCCCCCCTATAGGGGCCCCGGACCCCCTGTTAAAGTGTGTGTTAGACTCACCCTGGTGGCTGAGGGCCCCCCTAGGGGGGTCCCGGACCCCCTGTTAAAGTGTGTTAGACTCAGCCTGGTGGCTGAGGGCCCCCCTAGGGGGGTCCCGGACCCCCTGTTAAAGTGTGTGTTAGACTCACCCTGGTGGCTGAGGGCCCCCCTAGGGGGGTCCCGGACCCCCTGTTAAAGTGTGTTAGACTCAGCCTGGTGGCTGAGGGCCCCCCTAGGGGGGTCCCGGACCCCCTGTTAAAGTGTGTGTTAGACTCAGCCTGGTGGCTGAGGGCCCCCCTAGGGGCCCCGGACCCCCTGTTAAAGTGTGTTTTAGACTCAGCCTGGTGGCTGAGGGCCCCCCTAGGGGGGTCCCGGACCCCCTGTTAAAGTGTGTTTTAGACTCAGCCTGGTGGCTGAGGGCCCCCCCTAGGGGCCCCGGACCCCCTGTTAAAGTGTGTGTTAGACTCACCCTGGTGGCTAAGGGCCCCCCTAGGGGGGTCCCGGACCCCCTGTTAAAGTGTGTGTTAGACTCACCCTGGTGGCTAAGGGCCCCCCCTAGGGGGGTCCCGGACCCCCTGTTAAAGTGTGTTTTAGACTCAGCCTGGTGGCTGAGGGCACCCCTAGGGGGGTCCCGGACCCCCTGTTGAAGTGTGTGTTAGACTCACCCTGGTGGCTGAGGGCCCCCCCTAGGGGGGTCCCGGACCCCCTGTTAAAGTGTGTGTTAGACTCAGCCTGGTGGCTGAGGGCCCCCCCTAGGGGGGTCCCGGACCCCCTGTTAAAGTGTGTGTTAGACTCACCCTGGTGGCTCAGGGCCTCCTTGGCCCAGGGCCAGGTGGCGGCTCCCGCCAGCTCCTCGCGCGCCGAGGTGTTTGCAAAGAACACGTTGAGCGTGTCTGAAGCGCTCAGGTGTAACTCCTCCTTCAGCTCTTTGATACTCATGTACGCCCTGGAGAGAGAGAGAGAGAGAGAAAGGTCATGTGTGATGCGCGTGTGCGTGTGTGTGTGTGTGTGTGTGTGTGTGTGTGTGTGTGTGTGTGTGTGTGTGTGTGTGTGCGTGCGTGCGTGCGTGCGTGCGTGCGTGCGTGCGTGCGTGCGTGCGTGCGTGCGTCCGTGTGTGTGCGTGTGTGTGTAGAGCAGCGGCTAGCAGCTCAGTGGCCTTGTGGTTAGAGTGTCCGCTCTGAAACTGGGAGGTCGGGGTTCAATCCCCGGTTCGATCCCTCATACCAAAGACTGTACAAATGGGACCCAATGCCTCCCTGCTTGGCACTCAGCATCAAAGGGTTGGATTAGGGGGGGGGGTCAAATCAACTAATCAAATGATTCCCGAGCGCGGCACGGCTGCAGCTCACCGCTCCAAGAGAGATGGGTTGAATGCGGAGAAGAAATTTTCACTGCGGTAACGTGGGTGACAAATCGTACGACTTTGACTTTTCCCAAACTTTTCAGTTCGAGAAGCAAAAAGAGAGATGTTTTTTTTGTGCACGGGACCCAGACTTAGTGAAAAGAGCAGATCTATACAAGCTCGCAACGTGGCACAAACCCACGTGTTGTGCTGTGCGCTTGTACTGTAGATCTGCTAATTTTCACTAGTTTGGGTCATTAGGCAAAACAACATCAAATCTCTCTTTTTTGGGTCTCGAACTGATCGGCTGATTTTATTTCTTCATGAAATTACAAATAAATAAATAATAATAATTTAATTTGTTTTTAACTAAGGAAAATTCTACCTTTTTGTAATTTTGTTAATGTTTTGAAATAAAGAATAATTAAAACCAAAATGAAGGAAACTAAAAAATAAAGGTGTGTATATATATATATATATATATATATATACACATACATACATACATACATACATACATACATATATATATATATATATATATATATATGTATATATATATATATATATATATATAGAGTGTCAATTTGGGGGTCCCTGGGGATCGAACCACTGAGATATTTAAAAAAATAGGAATTTCAAAAATTCCAAAAAGGTAGCATGCACATCCAAAAATTAAACAAGCGGGGGACAAGGTACTCACATTTCCATTTATTTGTATTGGCACACACCAAAAAGGAACGCCAACGCGTTTCGGCTATGCAGCCTTCATCAGAGCATTCACATCAAGTCAATTCAAGTCAATTTATACGAAAAGGGTCAGAGTTGAGATATTTATACCTCACACCGCGGCGGAGGTATTTGCACTTCACACACCCCTCCTTTTCCTTTGGATTCCTGAGTTATTGCCACCAGTAGCGGAACTGTCTGGAATGTCTTTGCTCAACACAGAGTAACAAAAAGATGAATCCGCGGCGAGAGAACACAATATTAGAGCCACCTGTTGTTTCCATAAAAACAGTACGTAAGTATGTATAAAGTACCCTCAGAGCAGGTGAAAATATCCCTCTGACGGATCGCAATTTATTGCATGCGATAAATGCAATAAATTACACTTAGGTCGGAAAAGGCATTAGGAATCCGCTGTTCACACTTCTTTTATACAGACAGTTCAGATCAGCCCTTCTGCCCAAGAGAGAGAGAGAGAGAGAGAGAGAGAGAGAGAGAGAGAGTCAGAGACAGAGAGAGAGAGTCAGAGAGAGAGAGAGAGAGCCTCCCTCCCTCACCGTCAGGTGTGGGCAAAAATACTCTGCACTATACGGCACTTAACTCATTTTCTGCCGGAATAAATGAAGGCTGATTTATCGCGTTAACGGCGTTAATTAATTTTGTTAATGAATTCCATTACAATATTTAACGCAATTAACGCATTTGTGACGACCCCGAAATGGGTCCCCGTCGAGCCGTCTGTTCATCATGACGCCTGTCACTCACTCAGCCCTGTCAAACCGCCGGTTTTAAAGGCCTGTGGAGACAGACAGACAGCGAGACAGTGAGACAGACAGCGAGACAGACAGACAGACAGACAGACAGACAGACAGAGAGACAGACAGCGAGACAGCGAGACAGACAGAGATGGACGTTCGTTCAGTGTTGGACCTGATGAAGACCTAGTCAGTCGAAACGTTGCAATTTGTTTGCCTTCAAATAAAGTAAGTCTTGGAGCTCTTCAAACCGGTGTGCAGATGTTCTTTCTTGTATCAGCGGTGGCCGAACGGTTTGCGGAGCGGTCTTGATATCGGAAAGGTCTCTATAGTTCTTATCCCCGGACCGGCACGTTAAAAAATTACCACCGCTGAAGTGCCCTTTGAGCAAGGCATTGAACCCCTACCATGAAATGTTCTATATGAGCAGGGCCTGGCTGTAAACAAGTTCTTGAGCTTAGTCCAGTTATACCCTGGGTAAACCTTTCCTTTCCTTTTCCTCTTCCTTGATGTGCGGACGAGCCCTCCGGTCCCTGGATGTCCGCCGTGCTTAGGTCACTGCGTTCAGTCCGATAAAGCGGCGTATATCTCGGGGCTCGTTGGAGACAAACTCCCCCACAGAGAGCTGCAACCTGTCCAAGAGTGGACGGCCATAAACCACGGACGAATCCCCGCTGCCGCGCATCCTGACGCACGGAGCGGTTAACCCATTCTGACCTGAGATCAGATTCTAAAAATGTCTATTACATCCTGACAGTTTCATTATTAACCCATTCTGACCTGAGATCAGATTCTAAAAGTGTCTTCGATTTTTCAAAAATAGCAGACCTACAAGCTCGTATCGCGCCACTCGGTAGCGCGATATGAGCTTGTAGATCTGCTATTTTTCAAAAGCTAAAGCATAACGTGATGCCGACACCAAAATGGGTGCCCGGTCAGAATGGGTTAAGGTATTTCACTTATTTTTATTTCAGACGCTTGTTTTGTTGTTTTCCGGGGGAGACATTAAAAGCCGACCTGCGTCTTATTCATTCTTTGACACTCTTGTTGCGTTGCGTGTTGTTGTTGGCGTGACACATTATCTTTTGAAGTTTTTGGGATCTGGACAATTCATTTTTGTTTGCCGGGGCACGGCCTAGCCCGTGCTACGAGTCTTATGTATTTTCTTAATCTATGGACTTGGGAAGGGGAAGGTTTATTGTGCGCTGAAACGGCCGGGTTGTTGAAATCATTATGAATTGAAGACGTGGTTGTTATGAGTTTCTAAATATATATGTTTCTTTTCTTTTAATTTATTTTTAACCATTCTGAACTGTTGACCTTGGGTTTATGAACTGTGGTGAACCGAGTTGTGTGTTTATTTATGTGGGTTGAATTCCTTCACTAAAAATACTTGAAACTGACTTGAAAAGTTGTTTATGGAGTTTATTTCTCAATACAAAGGGTTTATATTTTATATGTAAGTCCTGTGTCGGTTGCAAACATAAATCCAGATGAGGAAGAACTCATAAAAAAGGAGAAATGATATTTTCTCTGTAGACAGGACAGTCTACCTGGCACCCCATACTAAAATATAATTTACAAGCGGAAATAAGAAGAAGAAGAATACTATGATCCTATGATCCTAGACCACACTGGATTTGTTATAATAAATAAACAGAATACTACATAGATATGTTAAAATAATCTGTCATTTATCTTTCCATTTCCACAACAATATACAGGAAAACATGGCATATTTTGGACATAGTTCGAACGGTGATTAATCATGATTAATTTTGAAGCTGTGATTAATCCGATTTAAAATGTTAATCATTTGACAGCCCTGAAATAAATACATGGATCAGCACGCGAGCGCACACGCACACGCACACGCACACGCGCACACACACACACACACACACACACACACACACACACACACACACACACACACACACACACACACACACACACACACACACACACACACACACACACACACACACACACACACACACACACACACACACACACACACACACCCATTTAGATTTGGCGTTATACAGTAAGAACCCGTTGCGACCGCCATACCCTCATGCCGACGTCGACCCCAAGGCAGGGTTCGAACCAAAGCCCCCTGCAGTGAGGCTCTCCAGCATTTGGTTTGACATTTTGATCGCTCGGTATCACAGACTCTCCGGTTCAGTCTCTATCATTTTATGACTCTATGGGGTTTGAACCCGCGGCCTTCCGCATGAAATGCATATGCTTGAACCACTGCACTAGGGCTAGGGCCGCCTCGTTTGGTGTGGACATGAGTGGGAAAATGAGCCGGTATGTTATTTAGTCTTGAGTTGTCCTTTAACGCAGCGTTAACCTCCACACTTAACCTCGTTCCCTTCGCCCCGTGGCGCGGTTCGGTTCAGCCCCATGCCGTAAAAAGACTGCTGGTTGGTGTCGTTGGGTTTCCTATAGTTCTCCTCTGGGCATCTTTGTTGTACGTAAATAACACTATAATAAAACGTGTATTTTCTTTTTTTTAGGCTATTATTGTTATATGTATCTTTCCAGGGGCTAAAATCACGTGAGATTTAACATGCTGCATGCTGGGAAAGCCGGCGGGCGGCGGCGGCCTCGGTTACGTTGTTCCTGAAACAGCCAGAGGCTTTAGACCTAAGGCCGATTTTCTAAATCACAACACTTTTCTGAAAAACCTGTTTCTATATGTCAGTCGTTCTCAAACATTCTCATGTCTAGGACCCCCAAAAACATATGTATTTGGTCGCCGACCCCCCATCTGAAAATATGTTGTCCCAGGGACCCCCCCCACACCCCTATCCAGAAGCAAAGATTTGAGTTAAAAAAAAACGATCGCTCTGAAAGAATATATATTCAAAGATTTGCACCACCATTTTTCAAAAATAGCAGATCTACAAGCTTGTGAGCTTGTAGATCTTCTATCTTTCAATAGCTAAAGTATCACATAATGCTTTAAAACACCAAAAGGGGTTCCCTTCCTGAATGAGTTAAGTAAAAAAAAGCATCAATAAAGTTCTAAAGTATGCAGTGCTTCAATACTGCAGTTACAAGTTATACAAGTTACAAGGAAAGGTACGGAATTTCAAAATGTAGAATAGTGATAGTAGAAAAAGCATTCAGACATCATGCAGGAGGATGTCCCATTTCATTTATTTTCATTCTTTGTGGGGAAACATGGATAATGAAAAAGATATTTACTCACGAGTCACGACCCGTACAGAAATGGGCCCCGGGCCTGAACTGGACGGTGTTTGGGAAACAGAGCTGTGAGACACATGACTCCATATTTGGGCAACGTTTCAGCCGTTTTCACTTCCATTAGATCTCAGAACATAAAAGGAAAACATAAAGTAAAGGTACTTCCTTCCCCTGGCAGAGCTCCTGAGTGATTATCAGTGGTGGAAAAACTACTCACATTTTGTACACTTTTTATGCTCCTTTTTTATGCCCCGGCATTTTTCAAAATGAAGGCGCTTAGAATGCCTCCATTTCCCTCCAAAACCAGGAGGTGTATATATAATGTTCCGTTTCTACCTCGCGCTAATAAGTCTGATCTTCTCTTTTTAGAAACGTGAACATTCCAAACAAGATGCTTTTGGTTACGCATTAGGACAGAACATTGGCGTTCTGATCAGAACCATGGACAGAACAGGTGGGCAGTGTAGCGGTCCGGTCACCTATAGGCTGCTGAGCCAGCCTGACGGCGTGACGCGGGTTCGACTCCCAAATCCGGATGACCTTTGCCGTTTGTCAACCCCACCCCCCTGTCACCATAATATACGCTATCCAATAAAGGCAGAAAAAGGCCCAAAAATATCTTTAAAAAATAAACATGGACAGCTCCGTATAGATTCAGAGATAATAGCGAGTTTTGTCGGCCCGTAAACGAGGAAGTGAACGGCTGAATCAACAAACCATGCTAGTTTATATAAAAAAATAAACTGGTCAAACATCGGCCAAAATGGCAAATAATACAAGAAAGATGATCTACGAGCTCAGTCGGTCACAACGCCCTCGCGTTAAGAGGCGTTGTGAGGTCACAACGCCCTCGCGTTAAGAGGCGTTGTGAGCGACTGTGAGCTTCGTAGATCTGCTGTTTTCGCGATATTCATCCATGTGGAACCAAAAGTCAAACTAAAAATGCAACAGAAATGCCTCAACTCCTACCCCGGTGCTTGTCAGAGTGGGGGGTCCCCAGTTCAAATATGATTATTTGGGGGGGGGTCACGCACGGCTTGAAAGGGTTGAGAAGCACTTACGTGGAGGCCGGTATATCTCTCACTGACGTTACAGATTTGTTTCTGTTTGGAAGCAACGGGCCTGTCATAACTCACGGGAACACACAGACTCACATCCAACTAAAAGGCTTCTACAGTAATAAACCACTAAGTACTCAACCGGACCTGAACAAAATAATATACACATAAATCCATGTGGAGCTCCAGCAGTACCACTGGTACCAACCACCCAGCTGTACTTTGGCCCATATATCACAATAATAAACCACCATAAGCCCAGCGCTGGTTTGAGTGTCCGACATGAGACTGGGAGGTCGGGGTTCGATCACTGGCCGGGGTCGTACCAAAGACTCGGGAAATGGGACCCATATGCAATGCCACCCTGCTTGGCAGGTTGAATTGGGGGTATGAGTCCCTGCGACATACTAGCTTCATGTCCAGGGGGTGTACTTGTACATGAAGCTGCCTCACGCTACAGAAACAGGAGATAGGCTCCTGTGAGCCTCATGGCTACAGAAACAGGAGATAGGCTCCTGCCCCTATGGGCCTCATGGCTACAGAAACAGGAGATAGGCTCCTGCCCCTATGGGCCTCATGGCTACAGAAACAGGAGATAGGCTCCTGCCCCTATGGGCCTCATTGCTACAGAAACAGGAGATAGGCTCCTGCCCCTATGGGCCTCATGGCTACAGAAACAGGAGATAGGCTCCTGCCCCTATGGGCCTCATGGCTACAGAAACAGGAGATAGGCTCCTGCCCCTATGGGCCTCATTGCTACAGAAACAGGAGATAGGCTCCTGCCCCTATGGGCCTCATGGCTACAGAAACAGGAGATGGGCTCCTGCCCCTATGGGCCTCATGGCTACAGAAACAGGAGATGGGCTCCTGCCCCTATGGGCCTCATTGCTACAGAAACAGGAGATAGGCTCCTGCCCCTATGGGCCTCATGGCTACAGAAACAGGAGATAGGCTCCTGCCCCTATGGGCCTCATGGCTACAGAAACAGGAGATAGGCTCCTGCCCCTATGGGCCTCATGGCTACAGAAACAGGAGATAGGCTCCTGCCCTATAGACCTCATGGCTACAGAAACAGGAGATAGGCTCCTGAGTCCTGCCCCTAAAGGCCTCATGGCTACAGAAACAGGAGATAGGCTCCTGAGTCCTGCCCCTAAAGGCCTCATGGCTACAGAAACAGGAGATAGGCTCCTGAGTCCTGCCCCTATAGACCTCATGGCTACAGAAACAGGAGATAGGCTCCTGAGTCCTGCCCCTAAAGGCCTCATGGCTCGGCAAGGGTTACTTACTATATTACAATAATAAAACAAACATAAAGTACGAGCTAAAATCAACTTGGTCAGGTGGTGGCTCAAATCACACCCAAATCTTTTTCAGTACTTAACATTTGTATTGTTTTTTATTTTCCATAAAGTGCCAAACAAGGTCAGAGTCAGTCAGATAGTTCTTTCAGGGGAAGAACCACCCAGACTGCTTAGCAAACAACTGCACCTTCCAACGGTTTGCTAACCAATGGGGAAAAGTGTCTAGGCCCGTAATGGACAAAATGTCCTCTCTCTCTCTCTCTCTCTCTCTCTTGTTCTCTCTCTCTCCTCTCTCTCTCTCTCTCCTTCCCTCCCTCTTCTTCCCCCTCTCTCTCTTTCTTCCTGTGCCAGGATCCTCCGTGTACCTGGCTATCGCTGCGTGCAGAAACTGGCTCTCGACAACAGATTTGCAACTGGCTCCGCTGAGCCACGGGCCTCCCTACGTTTGGCCGCTGGACACCGAGGGCCTCCCTACGTTTGGCCCCCCGCGGCACTGAGGGCCTCCCTACGTTTGGCCCCGGGGCACCGAGGGCCTCCCTACGTTTGGCCCAAGGGCCTCCCTACGTTTGGCCCGAGGGCCTCCCTACGTTTGGCCGAGGCACCGAGGGCCTCCCTACGTTTGGCCCGAGGGCCTCCCTACGTTTGGCCCGAGGGCCCCTACGTTTGGCCGAGGCACCGAGGGCCTCCCTACGTTTGGCCGAGGCACCGAGGGCCTCCCTACGTTTGGCCCGAGGGCCTCCCTACGTTTGGCCCGAGGGCCCCTACGTTTGGCCGAGGCACCGAGGGCCTCCCTACGTTTGGCCGAGGCACCGAGGGCCGCAGCAGCCTGCGAGCGAATACCTGCGCAAGAACTCAGCCGGCCTCGGTGTTGTTGGGATATCAAAAACCCAGACCCAAAACATAAAAATGATCCGACGTTTTAAACGCCAGCAAAATGTCATCCTCACAATAATTCTCTCTCTCTCTCTCTCTTGCAGTGCAGACGTGCGCACACACACACACACACACACACACACACACACACACACACACACACACACACACACACACACACACACACACACACACACACACACACACACACACACACACACACACACAGCTTCCAGAAGACCTACAGTGCTGTCAGTCCATCGGGTCTGGGGTTTACGACGCCGCGCGTCTCCCGTGTATTGGACGTTCATGTCGTTTTAATGGAGGGTCAGAGGCCTAACGGCACCGGCAGGAATGACATCACAGGCTCATAAGTCAATGGGACTCCCATCCTTTTTTCCCCTCCATGTCCGCGCCGCGCTTTGATGGCTTTGATTTTTAGATATACAGGCTGTATTTCTGAGGGCCCCTCCTATGCAGGTTTAACGTTTGTTTTTAGTTCAGTGTTTGTTTTAAAAACACTGTTGACGTTATTATCGACAATAAAGATAATTTAATGTTTGTTTTGTCATCGTTTGTTGTAAGATGATGATGGAAGAGTTCCCCTCACTTATAATAATAATAATAATAATAAATTGTATTTTTATAGCGTTATTCTACGCACTACACGTGCCTTTACTCAAAGCGATTATACAACGGTCCATTCATTCATACATTGGGAGGTGAAGAGGGGAAGTGAGGACGCCGCACAGCGAGCTCACACCGACCGACTCATTGGAGGCAATGTAGGGTTCAGTGCCTTGCCCAAGGATACTTGGACATGTGGACAGGAGGAGGAGGAGCTGGGATTCGAACCGCCGACCCCAGGGATCATTGGACGACCTGCTCTCTACCTCCTGAGCCACAGTCGCCCCGTACTTCACACAGGTGTGATATTTTAGACCAAAGGTACCTGAATGACAGAGTCAATGTTGGCTAGACTTCATTGATATTATGGCATATCTTTTTAAATGGGGGGTCCACGGGCTAATTAGTGTCAATTTGGGGGTCCTTGACATGAAGAGGTTTGGAAACCACTGCTTTATTTCATTAATTAATAAATCCTTGCAGGTATAGGGTACTATTTTTGGCTAGATTTTTCTAATCAGTCAAATTGAATGCATGCAGTGCAGTATGCATTAATGCAGCAATAATATACCACCCACCCACACACACACGCACGCACACACACACACACACGCACGCACGCATGCACGCGCAGTTGGAAGCAATAGTAAAGGACGTATTTTGGTGTCCAGAGGCCTTAAGTTATAACGTACAAATTGTACGTTTTACATCCATTGCCTCCCGATGGAGAGAGGTAATTGTCATTGTCAACCTGCCTGTTGTCCAACCCAACGCCGAGGCACTGTGTTTATCAGTGGAAACCGAGCCAGAGCATGCACTGTAGATGTAGACTGCAGTGACTGATACTGTACTTACTACTTACAGTATATGGAACCAAATAGTAGGGTTGTAGTGCTCCAGTCCGGTCTCGGTCTCAAGTGGCAAATGCAGATATAAACGGTAGATATTAGCGGTATTTAATTATGATGAACTGTATATCGTTTAAGGTCACCCTGCACCGCAGCATTATTCAGTCCAACTAGTACAGCAACGGCAAGAGCTTGAATCCAATCTGTCTGTTAATCATATCACATGTTTGCCCATACTGTACATATATATGGGCCCACTCATATGTGGCCCCCACACTGTGGCCCACT
The DNA here is from genome assembly GCF_964188405.1 of Protomyctophum parallelum. Lineage (NCBI taxonomy): Eukaryota > Metazoa > Chordata > Actinopteri > Myctophiformes > Myctophidae > Protomyctophum > Protomyctophum parallelum. Next base: position 6,091,234 of record NC_139709.1, read on the forward strand.
CATATGTGGCCCCCACACTGTGGCCCACTCATATGTGGCCCCCACACTGTGGCCCACTCATATGTGGCCCCCACACTGTGGCCCACTCATATGTGGCCCCCACACTGTGGCCCACTCATATGTGGCCCCCACACTGTGGCCCACTCATATGTGGCCCCCACACTGTGGCCCGCTCATATGTGGCCCCCACACTGTGACCCACTCATATGTGGCCCCCACACTGTGACCCACTCATATGTGGCCCCCACACTGTGGGCCACTCATATGTGGCCCCCACACTGTGGCCCACTCATATGTGGCCCCCACACTGTGGCCCACTCATATGTGGCCCCCACACTGTGGCCCCGCTCATATGTGGCCCCCACACTGTGGCCCGCTCATATGTGGCCCCCACACTGTGGCCCCGCTCATATGTGGCCCCCACACTGTGGCCCACTCATATGTGGCCCCCACACTGTGGCCCCGCTCATATGTGGCCCCCACACTGTGGCCCACTCATATGTGGCCCCCACACTTTGACCCACTCATATGTGGCCCCCACACTTTGACCCACTCATATGTGGCCTCCACACTGTGGCCCACTCATATGTGGCCCCCACACTGTGGCCCCCACACTGTGGCCCACTCATATGTGGCCCACTCATATGTGGCCCCCACACTGTGGCCCCCACACTGTGGCCCACTCATATGTGGCCCCCACACTGTGACCCGCTCATATGTGGCCCCCACACTGTGGCCCGCTCATATGTGGCCCCCACACTGTGACCCGCTCATATGTGGCCCCCACACTGTGACCCACTCATATGTGGCCCCCACACTGTGGCCCCCACACTGTGGCCCACTCATATGTGGCCCCCCACGCTGTGACCCACATATGTGGCCCCCACACTGTGACCCACTCATATGTGGCCCCCACACTGTGACACGCTCATATGTGGCCCCCACACTGTGGCCCGCTCATATGTGGCCCCCACACTGTGGCCCGCTCATATGTGGCCCCCACACTGTGGCCCACTCATATGTGGCCCCCACACTGTGACCCACTCATATGTGGCCCCCACACTGTGGCCCACTCATATGTGGCCCCCACACTGTGACCCACTCATATGTGGCCCCCACACTGTGGCCCACTCATGTGGCCCCCACACTGTGGCCCACTCATATGTGGCCCCCACACTGTGGGCCCCAACGGCCATATTTGAAGCAAAAGTATAGCGGGTGATATATCTGATGTGATTAATTGCTGTTATGGCCGATAACCGATATAAACCGGTGTCAATATGATCTCATACTATATAGCCTATTCTAAATAAAAAGAAGAATATTTTTTCTCCATTCAGAAAAAGGCTTATGAACAAAGCAATGCTTCTTAAAACTAGGAATGCACATCAATTATTTTTAACTTAAACTGTATGAAATACTTGCCATTAATATAGTGGTTGCAACTGTATTAATTGATTGCCCGTGGTGGGAGTTCTGCTCTGGTTTTGGTGAATATTAAGTAGTTCCGGTCATTTTGTGGGGGGGGCACAGGGGGCCACAGAGTAAAAGTTAATTAATCCACAAAACTAACGTCATTTGTATTGTTAATATTTCACCAAAACCAGAGCAGAACTCCCACCACGGGACTCGGGCAATCAATGAATACAGTTGCAACCACTATATTAATGGCAAGTATTTCATACAGCTTAAATTAAAAAAATCTGAACTATCCCTTTAAAGCAAATCATCTGAGGACCCCCCCCCCCCCCCCCCTCTCAGGACCTGTGTGACCCACAGTTGGGGAACTAGTGCTGTCGATAATTCAGTATTTAAGTCCGACGTCATTTTGTAGCGCTACGTTACGTCCGGGTCCAAGTGGCACCAGCTCCCGTCCGCATATCATTGTAAATAGAATATCTAAACGCGTAAATCTTTTTAAATTGACGTTATTTTTCAGAAAGGAAGCCTTAGAGGGTTAAAATGGGTCTTAATGCTTCCAACTCGAGTAGAATTATTAATGTTTTGTACAAGTGTCCATGACAACAAAAATATATGATGTGGAGACAATAAAGACTATTATTATCATTATTATTGAAGGTGGCAACAGTCCATTTGCTCGGTACAATATTTCGGGGGATATTTAGAATGTGTGCAGGCTTGAGTATGTTGAATCTAGTTTGCATTAATGAGGATTTAGTTGACACAATATAAATAAAATGGCGATAGTATTCCATGTGGGGCAGACGGCCTGTCACAGACAGATTTTGGAGAGCAGCGCAGCTTTGTTGTTGCGAGGAAAGCGTTAAAATGAGACTTTCGTGGTTGTTTTCGTCTCAGATTTAGTCCGACGGAAGTATCTCAGGAGGGGGCGCTCACGTCACAGCTAAAATACTGAATAGACACAAAGACCTCGTTAGTGGAGATGCCTCACTTTCCCCGATGCCCACGTCGAGACATAACGAGAGTCAGCTTAGAAAGGGTCATTTACAAAGCATGTTTACTTTGTACATCACGCAGGCAGAACTATGCAGATGGTGTGTAATTATGCGGTGTTCTGACCTCTGGGTCTTATTATGTCCCAGACAGTCAAGTGCAATAATTCATCACTCTGGCCTTCAGCCCCGATGCCCCCAGGGAGAGACAAACTACAAATTAACCACCGCGGCAGAACGAACGAGACAGCAGCGTTCACGGACCTCCATAATTGCGAGTCATTTATCAATGGACAGAGTGAGGAGTATAGCAATAAAAAAGAATATACCCACGATAAGGAAAGGATGAGCAGGCAGCCAATTACAGAGATGTAGGGATGGGCGATTCCTATTGTTCATCATATCGGCCAAACAAAAGGACACTAGAAGATTTAGAACACTTTCCTGGGGGGTCTTTATGTGTGAAATATGTGGTTTTAGTCAGATATCATAGATTTTAGCATGCAGTGAGCCCAGTGTCTCTGATGTCATCGACACTGGGCTCTCACTTCTTTCCTGCATGGACTACAATTCCCATACTGCTTTGGTGCACTGCTCCTCCTTGTGGATTGTGGGAGGGCTGTCTTACTGAGACAACATGTAGTCCAGGAAGGAGCTATCGCTCCGGGTTCAGTCTCTATCCTTTTTATACACTTTGGTTTTGATGGATTCAACCCTTCTTCCTTTTCCCTAGAGGGGTCCATCCTAAAGCGACCTTTGGGATACACCCCTGGGCCAATCCTGGGCCATCCTGAACACATCCTGCCCCAGCCATCGATATCGGGGACAGAAGACTCGGCACATTTTCCTGAGGCATCGATTGTGGAAGGTATGGATCTTCTTCATATCCTGTGTTGTGACTCGCCAACATTCAGATCCATACAACTTCACTGGTGTGAATTACATCGATTTGTGTTAATTAATCCGGGCGGGTAGAGGGTTAAAATGAAAACACTTTAAGTGACCCCCATGCTGGCTATTGTTCCTGTTGTTCTTTACTTAGCTATTAGCCTACACTGTATTTTACATTGGTGTATGTTAAGGCTCATTCATAGTCTGGATTTTCGGTGGTGAGGTGACCACCGCTCCGGTGGTGAGCTGACCACCGGAGCTGAAATAACGTTGAGCGGTGGTGAGTAAAAACAGAGAGAAGGGCTGGGGGCGGTGGCGGTGAATTGCTCTTCACCGCGGCTCAGTGACGTCATGTTGTGACTGAGCCTTTAGTCTCATTTTGCAGCACGGCGGTAAAATCCGGTGGACGTGGTATAAACCTGAAAGGTTTCAATCCGGATCAGGGTCGATCAAATCTAACGCCGCGTTGAAAAAAGACCGACACAAAAGTGAGTGTTTAAGATGGATTACCTGATCGTAGCGAAACATGGAAACTTTTTAGAACAACTTGGCAGGGAGTCTTCAGGAGGCCGAGCCAAACACCACGGGGAGCCTTCACGCAGGCCGTCTGGATCTCTGCATAACCCTGTCTGTCAGACAGACTGTGAGGCAGCAGGGTGCTATGGGGGGGGTTGTTTAGATCCACTGTAAAGGGCCTATTCAAACGAGAAGCGATATAATGAGAGCTTAGAGTTCATTTTCAATGAGACCTGCGTTTTTGGCACAGAGACTTTTTTTTGACCCCCATGGGTTAACTGGGGACAGGGAGGAACTGTCAGCACACTCTATAGTAGGGAGGATTATCACAACAAAACAAAAAAATGAGTTATATTTGAATTAAAGATGGAGCCACAATTTTTGTATTTTTCCAGTTTTTCACGTGTCTATGAGTTGACAGTACTTCATTAGACACCTTGGAGTCGTTTTTATGTGCAGTGGTGTATTGACTTTGTATTTAGGGTTTCTTCCTGGAGGCTGAACCCTTGACAGTCAAACGGGCCAATGAAGTAAACAGTAATATAGTGACGTCACACTATCAGCCCCTCCCCTAACCCCTCCCCCTTTATCATACTACAACTACAGCTGTGGGTGTGGCTTCAGTTCAGGTGGATCACCACCCATCAGGCAAACCAGGCATACTTAATAAACTGGTGGGCGTGCCCACATGGTTTTAACAAATACTGTACACTTTTTGGAAAAAGCTCTTCCTCCTCATATTATAATAATACCTGATGATCATGTTAGGGTGGAAAAAATCTTCAGGTGAAATCACTGAATATACCTTTAAGGCAGTGGGGTGCTGCGGGGCAGTTCTGTACTCATAACAGGTGGACCTCTGAGCCTCTGAGCCTTCCTTCCCTCTGCTACTTCACAGCAGTCCTAATTTAGTCAAAAGCCATGACGGAAAATGTCCGTCGACACCTGAGATCAGATTCATACGAGGTTTCCACTGGACACACACTGGTCTGATTAACCCATTCTGACCTGAGATCAGATTCTAAAAATGTCAGTCGTTCAAAAAATAGCAGACCTACAAGCTCGTATCGCGCCACTCGGTGGCGCGATATGAGCTTGTAGATCTGCTATTTTTCAATAGCTAAAGCATAACATGATGCCAACACCAAAATGGGTTCCCGTTCAGAATGGGTTAAGCTATGGTGACCTGTTATGGTGATATTTGAATTACTTGGATTGTTGTTTTTCTTTTATCTTTGTAAAATGTCTGTGAATGACTCTTCTCTCTAATTGAGGCGTGTTTTGACATCAAATGCTGAATTCATGTGAACGGCCCGGGGCAGATATTATTTGTACCTCGGCCTCCCGTGGACAAAAAAAAACAGTGTGTTGTTCAGCGACACACTGAGAAGATTAGGTCAGGGTGACATAACAGCTGTCAGACTCATCTCTGATTTCTGCTGTAGCAATAAAATAATAAAATACAGAAATATGACAGAATTACGATGATCTGAACAACTCTGGATATGTTCCAATGAGCTGACAGACAGACAGACAGACAGACAGACAGACGGGGCGGCGGTGGCTCAGAGGGTAGAGTGGCCGGATGGTAACCGCAAGGTTGCCAGTTCGAACCCTGTGGGCTCCCCCAGAGTTAGTGTCGAAGTGTCCTTGACTCCTTGAGCAAGACACTGAACCCCTGATTGCTCCTGATGTGCTGGTTGGTGCCTTGCATGGTTTCCTCCACCATCGGTGTACGAAGGTGTGCATGAATGTAATACACCATCTATGTAAAGTGCCTTGGATAAAGGCGCTATATAAATGCACCATTTACAGACAGACAGACGGACGGACGGATGGACAGACGGACGGGGCTCACCTATCAGGTGACTGACGGACGGGGGTCACGAAATGAAAGCCTGGGTATCGAGGCTACCTATCGGGTGACTCCAGGTCGAAGCAGGTCTTTACAGACAGACAGACGGACAGACAGGGCTCACCTATCGGGTGACTCACCTATCAGGTGACTGACGGACAGGGCTCACCTATCAGGTGACTCACCTATCGGGTGACTCACCTATCAGGTGACTCGCCTATCGGGTGGCTCGCCTATCGGGTGACTCACCTATCGGGTGACTCCGGGTCGAAGCAGGTCTTGAGCACGTCGGTCACCTCGGGGTCGCAGCAGTCCCCGTCGTCGTAGTCGTAGTAGATGCTGTTGCACTCTGCGTTGCAGACCCCGTCCTGCCTCTTCCAGGCGTAGCACGCCCCCAGCCTCAGGCAGTCCCCTCCGTCGTGGCCCGTCCGCGGGTGGTCGCACTCCGGGTCGCACTGCCGGTTCCCGATCTTCCCCACGCGGCAGTTGCTGAGAATGAACCTGTAAATGGATTTAATTTTAATAATGTAATAATGATAATTGGATTTAACCCATTTAGGCCTGACTTCGAAATTAAAAAAAATCTTCAAATCAAAAACCTTATGTTTCTGTATCAGTGGTGCTCAATATTTCATGTCAAGGACCCCACAAATTATCTGTAATTGGCCACCGACCCCCCATCTGAAAATATGTTTCAGGGACCCTCCAGAAGCAAAGATTTGAGTTGGTAGCCCGACCAAGTCTGGCAGTATGCCGCGGGTTCAAATCCCGATCCCGACGGCCTTTACTACATGTCACTCCCCCAGCTCTCTCCCCCATTTCCTGTCAGTCTACTGTCTGTCCCTCTATACAAAATATAAAATAAAGGTCAAATAAAGTCAAGGTGATCTCCAAAGGTGGGCACCAAAGTCGGGGGGTGACCGAGCAGAAAGCCCGGTCACCCATGGCACGTAGGTCGTGATGCTGTAGTCGAGTCCCCCTAAAGTGAGTCATTTTGATCATATTGACGACGCATGCGCACTGCAGGCGCACCGCCTGACTACACACACCTCTGTCTCAGGGAGGAGTTCCGCACGTTGTGCGTGCTCAGCGTGAGGGTGACGTTGTACGGGCGGAAGGCCTCGGCCAGCGCGCCGTGCTGGAGCGCGATCTGCGCCCGGGACACGGTGGGGTTGCCGCCGTCGTCGTCCGACAGGTTGACCACGCGGTAGCGCACGGTCTTGGGCGCGCGGAGCCGCCAGTGGGCGTTGTAGCCCAGGATGACGTCCGTGTTGTCGCAGGGCGTCAGGCCGCAGGGCGGCGGCAGGAAGGGAGACACCAGCTCCGGCTCCGGGACGGGCGCCGCCACCACGGACGGGTGGAAGCCCGCCTTGTACGGCGTCCAGCGCTGTTCCACCTTATACAAGGGCACAAAACAACATAAGGTGTTTTACCTTAAAGAGGGCAAAAAACAACATAAGGTGTTTTACCTTAAAGAGGGCAAAAAACAACATAAGGTGTTCCACCTTAAAGAGGGGAAAAAACAACATAAGGTGTTCCACCTTAAAGAAAAAAACAACATAAGGTGTTCCACCTTAAAGAGGGCAAAAAACAACATAAGGTGTTCCACCTTAAAGAAAAAAACAACATAAGGTGTTCCACCTTAAAGAGGGCAAAAAACAACATAAGGTGTTCCACCTGATCCAAGGGCAAAAAAACAACATAAGGTGTTCCACCTGATCCAAGGGCAAAAAAACAACATAAGGTGTTCCACCTTATCAGAGGGCAAAAAACAACATAAGGTGTTCCACCTTAAAGAGGGCAAAAAACAACATAAGGTGTTCCACCTTATCAGAGGGGAAAAAACAACATAAGGTGTTCCACCTTATCAGAGGGGAAAAAACAACATAAGGTGTTTTACCTTAAAGAGGGAAAAAAACAACATAAGGCGTTCCACCTTATCAGAGGGGAAAAAACAACATAAGGTGTTCCACCTAAATATGTCATTCCTTTTCTTTTCTTTTTTACTTGTTTATTGCCATTATGAGATCATTTACAGGGAATTTGTATTATTATAAGACATCTCTCAGTTCATTTATTTTAGGTGTACAAGTAAAATAAGTGACATTACAAGAAAAAGAAAGAAACAAAACTAAAAACTAAAATACATTACAAAAAATACATACATAGTAATATTAATATAATTTCCCTTGCGAGTGCCTTGGGGGTGAACTTGAACGTTTCACTGTGATATGGGAGGTTTTGATTTAGGGTATCTGTTTACAATGTAACTGTATATTGTAAATATATTCCATCTCATATTATATCTGTTTATCTTTCTGTAGCCACTGATCAATAGTTGGGTTTCAAGTGTCACAATCTTTCTTGCAACTATCAACAGATATAAGATGTCATTCTTAAGGTTTAGTTACACAGCACGGGAGGCCGTTAACCATTTAAACGTAACATAACATAACGTTGTATATCTGGTGAAAATAAGTCACCCTGAGCCATCCACGAGAAACACCAGATTTGATTAAAAAAAAAACTTAAACCAAAAAAAAAATACTTAAACCATTCTGGGTGGGGAACCCCTTTTGGTGTTTTAACTAAGCATTATGTTATACTTTAGCTATTGAAAATTAACAGATCTACAAGCATGAGCTTGTAGATCTGTTATTTAGACGTGTTCCTTCCACGCGCTACGTGCGGCCAAGGAAACTCCCCCCTGTCAGGTGAAAAGAAGCAGCTTGGACTCCTCATGCATAGAAGGAAGCATGAGGTCAGTCATGTTTTAGTTTTTGAGATGAAAATTAGACCCGCCAACAGACCGACATGTGGAAACAATGGCCCAACCACCGCTCGAACTGCGCTGCTCCCACGCTTACGGTTAAGTTTAGGTTTAGGTTAGATGTTTGACACCTTATAAAAGTCTAAACTTTGATCGCGCTAAGAAAGTTAATCCATCGCGCGTCGAGACACAGCCTATAGAGCGTCGCAGTCCCTCCCCCTTTCAGAAGAACTGAGTGGCCCAGGAAATAAATCCCAATGCATTTTTCCCATAGGCATTTCTTAAAGTATTTATTTAAAGACGGTTACGCCGCGGACAAAGCCAACTCGGATCGTGACAAATCATGACAATGAACACAATGTTTTGGGCCGATCAAATAATTTATAAGAAGAAAAACAAAACAAATAGTGTTATGTCTCCTGCCTTTATTTTCTTCTTTCTAATGATTTGATCGGCCCAAAATATTGTGTTCATTGTCATGATTTGTCACGATCCGAGTTGGCTTTGTCCGCGGCGTAACCGTCTTTAAATAAATACTTTAAGAAATGCCTATGAGGAAAATGAACGGCGATTTCTTTTCCGGGTCTCTCGAGGGGGCGGGACTGCGACGCTCTATAGAATGAGGATGTGGCTCAAAGATGGCCGCCTATCCCCTCCGGGGCGGGTGGACCTATAGAAGGACTTACGTCAGTGAAGTCTGCCCACAGGGCCAGGATGGTCTTGCTCCTCTCGCTCTGCTGCGGCCCTTTAAGAAGGTCCTCGTGAGAGCGGGCGTGGCCCCACAAGACCACGCCCCCCACGTGGCCCCGGAAGCTGTGTGCCTGCTCTGATTGGTCGCCGCCGAGGAGGAGGGTCCGACACGTCTTCATGAACGGACTGTAGAGGCTTCCTGATTGGAGACTGCTCTCTCCCATCTGAGAGGAGAGGAGAGGAGAGGAGAGGAGAGGAGAGGAGAGGAGAGGAGAGGAGAGGAGAGGAGAGGAGAGGAGAGGAGAGGAGAGGAGAGGAGAGGAGAGGAGAGGAGAGGAGAGGAGAGGAGAGGAGAGGAGAGGAGAGGAGAGGAGAGGAGTTTTTTCACTGACAAAATGACTCAACATATTGACATTTTTGTCAACAAATAAAACTAGACAAAATGTTAGGAACGTTCTCCTGGAGAAGAGATCCAGTAGAACTAACTGAATCCAGAGCGACTTACAGTAAGCAGGAATAAAATACATGGTAATAAATCAAAGATGCATCAAAACAGTCATCATGAATCATACGTATGCTAAGAACCTAACAGGTGGAATATCTATATAATGATGAACGATGCATACTAGTGCTGTGTCTACACAGAATGCTATCTAAGTTTCATAAGTTGAGCCTTTTGCATACGCCTGTAAGGTCAGAGGGGGCTAGGGCAAGTGCTGTGACAAGTGCTATACGGGCCAAGATGGAGTCTGAAGACGTTTCAGACTATATACGGCGGAAGATTGGGAGTGAGTCTAAAGTTCTGACAGAGCGCCAAAGTCTGACGTCACTTCCAGTAGAGGGCGCCAATACACAGGTTCATGTATTTTTGTATTTGCATTGTAATCTCCATAGGGCGATTTTAGGTCACTTTTAGGTCACTAAGAACTGTGTTTGAAAAATAAACCGACCACCCCCCGTCTGTCAGGGTTAGGTGGCTGTGCGTCGTTCATATTTGATACAGCCAGTTTCTGGAGAAAAATGGAATTAATGTGGCCGCAAAAGCCTTGAAACTACATGAAGGCAATGTCGCTGCTAATATACGTCACGCCCAGCTGTCGACACATTGCGTTCCTGAGATTCCTCGTTGACGTAAGCTCAGCTGGTGGTGACTCGACTCGTACTAACCACGAAACATTAAATATCAATAAAAAATAAATAAACGGAAATGTAGTCTCTGGGGTTGTTTGAGTCGCTTATTTTGTTACTCTTTGGGTATATTTGTACATTTCCACCTTCAGTCGATGCTTCATATCCATATGAGTGAAAAGGCCGGGTGATCGGTTTATTTTTCAAACGCAGTTCTATATGAGGCGGTCTAAAATCCCCCTATATGGGGATTACAATGCAAATAAAAAGTACACGAACCTGTGGACTGGCGCCCTCTACTGACGACAGTGACGTCAGGACTTCGGTGCTCTATTGCAATGTGTGGAAGTGGGTTTCATAGTTTTGGAGCCAGAAGGGAGAAGAGTTTGGGACGTGTGTGGGATAAAAAATCACACCCGTGTGAACTGAGTGGTGAAACTCCCCCCCCCCCCCCCCCTCTCTCTCTCTCTCATTAGCAGGCAACAGTGCGTGCAGCACTAATACTATCTCGCTCTCTCTCTGTTTCTGGCAACAGCGCCCCTACTGGAACTCATTATACTGGCTCATTAACCACCACACACAGGTGTACACGGACATTGCTGGTTGTAGGAGTGGTCGCACCACTCAAAAAACAAAATGTCTGGATGGCTTAGGGTCGACGACAGAGTACAGCATCTTGCAATGGGTCTGGTCCACAAGATTCGATACACCACCAAGATACCCATGTACCTGTCTAAATACTTCCTTAATGTAAACGAAGTCCACACCCACAACACCAGAGGGAGTGCAACAAACCATGTACAACCCAGATTCGGCACAACAAGGGACTAAATTATTTTCGCTCCTATGCCACCAAAATGTGGAACACCCTACCAACAGTCATTAAGACATGTGAATCCCTTGACTCCTTCAAAACCGCTCTCAAAGGGCACCTACGGACGGCTGCAATTTGAAACTGGCCTCTGTAAAATCTGAATCCCCCACCCCCCCCCCCCCCCCCCCACCCCCATTTTCCCCTCACTGTATATGTATCTTTTCCCTTTTTGCTTCCTATATGATGAATTCCTGTTCTGTTCTTTAGCTACATAGAAGTGTCTATTTGTATGTCTCTAAATGTTTTGATGAATTGAACAATGTGGACCCTGTTGTAACAAGTGTAATGCTTAATTGGGTCGTCCACTCACAGTTAACAGTCTTTGTATTGAGTTTGTGCTTAAAATGTACTGTAAATTCTACAAACTGTTAATAAATATTTCAATCAATCAATCAAACCCTAATCCGCGTCCCACTCACCTTGGCTCCGTCTACGTACAGGGGTCATGTTGTGTCCGTTGTAGGTGGCCATCAGGTGGGTCCAGGCGCCGGCCCGGTAGCGCTGGTGGCTGAGCACAGTGGTGGCCTTGACGGCGCGGTCCGTGCGGAGCGTGAAGAAGAAGCGGGCGTCTTTGGAGTCGCGCGGCTCGGCGGTGCGGATGCCCACCGACCAGCCCTTCTCACTCAGGGAGTGGGTGCAGTTGTCAAACACACCTGAGGGAGAGAGAGAAGAAAAACAGGGGATGGAGGTTAAGAAATAAATTGTGTTTATTTTGACTGCAAGAGGCAAATTCACACATTTACAAAAAATAAATAAATAAAAAAGCCTGCAAGACATTTCCAAATTCTCAAAAAAGTGTGCAGATCTAATATTGTCTGTTTTTATTTTGGTTTATTCATTGTACAGTGTCAGTCAGTCAGTCAGCCAGCCAGCCAGCCAGCCAGCCAGTCAGAAAGCCAGCCAGCCAGCCAGCCAGCCAGTCAGCCAGCCAGCCAGCCAGCCAGCCAGCCAGCCAGCCAGCCAGCCAGCCAGCCAGCCAGCCAGCCAGTCAGCCAGCCAGCCAGCCAGCCAGCCAGCCAGCCAGCCAGCCAGCCAGCCAGCCAGTCAGCCAGCCAGCCAGCCAGTCAGCCAGTCAGTCAGTTAGCCAGCGCAAGTCTCTGATATTTCCAGCTGTTGTTTCAACAGACACTGAGGTCCAACATCTGCTCCCCAGATGTGTAAGAGTGGAACAGCGAAGGGTCAGGGAACCCCTTCACCCTCCTTAAAGACTGTGCGAGTAGTGTGTGTGTGTGTGTGTGTGTGTGTGTGTGTGCAGTGCGTGCATGTGTGCAGTGTGTGCATTGCGTGCGTTGCGCATGTATGTAAAGTGGACAATTGTAGCAAAATATCCCTGAGGAGGTGAGCCAGTTTCATGGTTAACCCATTTAGGCCTGACGTCGAAATTAAAAAAATATTATTTTTTTAAATGTATTTTTTTTTCTGAAAAACCTCATGTTTCTATATCAGTGGTTCTCAATATTTCATGTCAAGGACCCCCAAAAATATATGAAATTGGCCGCTGACCCCCATCTGAAAATATGTTGTTTCAGGGACCACCTCCCCAGAAGCAATGATTCGAGTTAAAAATGTTGGCTCTGAACGAATATATAATTCAAAGATTTGTGCCATATTTTCATGATTTTTCAAATCGGTGGTGCGCTATATGAGCTTGTAGATCTGCTATTTTTCAATAGCTAACGTTTAAACTAAAACACCAAAGGGGTTCCCACCCAAAATGGGTTAAGCGTTTAATTCAGTGGAAGAAGGCAGTGTTAGGAGTCCATGACTGTCCATGACTGTGCCAAGTGAATTTCTCAGGACTGCACTGTAACTATATAGTCTTACTGTAACACACACCGTCAATACAGTAGCACGCACAAAACGTATTTATCTACCTCTGTGTTGAGAAGTCTTTACAGTGAAACCTGGAAGTATTTCCCTGAACAAATAAAAAGTTTAAATGTCTCAGGTGCTGTAATTGCACCATAAACTCTGTAGCGATGCTGCGTTTGGTTCTCAGAGACAGAAGGGAATAGTCTTCATTACATGCAGGGGGCCTCTGTGAATAACACAGATATTCATTGGTTATGGCAGTGCTTCTAAAACGTCTCCCCCCAAAAAAATGATAGGTATTGTTTGGCCGTGGATTGATGTCGGTACCATATAGGAGAGATAACAATTCTTCTACATTCTCCAATTGTTCTAGTAAACATCGCAGATGTTTAACAATAATTTAACTCTTGTGAGAGTGTAAGAAATGAAACCAAATGCGCCCGTGAGTTCCATTTGGTTTTTAATGTTTACGCTCTCAAGAGTTAAAACAATTTTGACCTGAGATCGGATTCTACAAATGTGTTCTACATCCTGACAGTTTTCTGAAAAAGCTATGTTTCTATGTCAGTCGTTCTTCGATTTTTCAAAAATAGCAGACCTACAAGCTCGTAGCACGCCACTCGGTGGCGCGCTATGAGCTTGTAGATCTGCTATTTTTCAATAGCTAAAGCATAACATAATGCTAACACCAAAAGGGCTTCCCGCCCCAAAATGGGTAAGGGTCCATTTGGACCACTGGCTGAGAAAGAACCATTTATTTTGGTTCCTGACCAACAAACACGTTCAAGACATCAGGATATGAAAGGTCACCGTCTGACTTCAAAACAAATTGTGTCCTGCATGCTTTTATAGCAGGAAACAATACCAGTTTGTTTTTCAAACTGCATTTGACGGAATTCCTCTCGAAAATACTAGAAAGGGAATGGCCCGTGCATGCCACAAAATGCCGCCCTCCACATAAGGAAGCAATGGAGAGAAAAGAAAAGAAAAAAAGTTTGAGTAATGGAGTCTGATCTTTGATCAGAGTAAATGTGAGCAGACATAACAGTTTGCGGTCTCCCTCGCTATCGGGACAACTGCGGCCGCACCACCAACCACACCACACGGCACCGCCGGTTTGATCACTGATGGAATTAGAACTCACACTTAACCCATTTTGCGCGGGAAACCCACTTTTGGTGTTTCAAAGCATTGTTATACTTTAGCTATTGAAAAAAATAGCAGATCTACAAGCTCATAGCGCGGCACCGAGTGCCGCGCTATGAACTTGTAAGTCTGCTATTTTTGAAAAAAATCGTGAAAATGTGCCTCGAATCTTTGAATATGTATTATTTCAGAGTGAACATTTTAACTCAAATCGGAGGCATATTACATATGATTTTTGGTGGTCCTTGACATGAAATATTGAGCACCACTGATACAGAAACATAACGTTTTTTTCAGAAAACTGTCAGGATTTTGAAGACTTTTCTTTTTATTTCGACCTCAGGGCTAAATGGGTTAAGTAAAAGTACCAATACTGCAATATAGAAATACTAAATATATGAGTATTAATACTATATTCTACTGTTACAAGTAGAAGTCCCGTGTTCAAAATGTTCAAAAGGAGTAATTGGTACACTTTGACAAATTGTGCAGAATGTCTCATTTTACAAGTTCAAAATGCACTCTCTACTTGTATTTTATTTCCTTGTTTTATGGTGAATAATTGTAGTATTTTATGTGCTTGTTTTATTGTGAATACTTGTAAATGTATGTGAAGTTGTTTGTGTTATATTAGTGTATATGTGAAAGTGTGAAACAGCTGAGGTTGTGAGAAAAAATAAAGCAGTTGTAAGAAATATGTATGCTTTATAATTATGTGAAGCTGCCCAAACTGAAATAAAAACAAAAATGCATAGAAAATATTTTGAAAATTGCAGATCCACAATCTATCTCTAAATGTGTCACAATAGCCTATATATATATATATATATATATATATATATATACACCGTAGACCTTTAGTGGTTAAGACCTGTTTGATTTGTTTGATGCGTGTCTACTGTACTGTACTGTACTGCACTGTACTGTACTGTACTGTACTGTACTGTACTGTACTGTACTGTACTGTACTGTACTGTACTGTACTGTACTGTTCCGTCTCGTCAAATCGTGTACCTTCCGATTCACATACCAAATTCTTAGCAATGCAGGCAGGCTCCGTGTGGGGAAGAGATAGACATTCATGTGACCGCCCTACTTAACCCATTTAGGCCTGACGTCGAAATTAAACTGTTTTCAGAAAAAAACGTATGTTTCTGAAATCAGTGGTGCTCACTATTTCATGTCAAGGACCCCAACAATGATATGAAATTGGCCGCCTTCCCTGTCTATCTCTCTACCCATTCCCCCCCCCCCCCTACTGCTTTAAGAATAAGATCAGCGTGAGAGAGAGAGAGAGAGAGAGAGAGAGAGAGAGAGAGAGAGAGAGAGAGAGAGAGAGAGAGAGAGAGAGAGAGAGAGAGAGAGAGAGAGAGAGAGAGAGAGAGAGAGAGAGAGAGAGAGAGAGAGAGAGAGAGAGAGAGAGAGAAATTAGAATGCTATTTGGGCCCTCAACCGAGAATACACAGTGGCAAATTACCTGACCAGTGTTATTGAGGAAGATGTTGACTATGTGTACAGACTCAGCGACCACCGCCTGGCAGTAGAAACAGGCAGACACAGACAGAACTGGCTGCCTAGAGAAGACAGACTGTGTTCACTCTGCTCTCAAGGGGAGGTGGAGACGGAACTACACTTTCTGTTACAATGCGACAAGTATAAAGACATCAGACCTAAATTCCCTAAATTTAAAGAAAAATATAAAGAATTTCAATCCACCATTAATAACTCATCCTTTCAATATGTTCTGGGAGAACAGTCCAAACTGCACAGTTTTGGCAGCAAAATACATGTGGAGTTGTCATCAACTGAGGGACAGCCAGTGGACAGAAGAGACAGGTATATCTGTCTACTCTGAACAGGGTCATTAAGTTGCTGTTATGCTTCTGTTTGTTCATTTATTTTCATTGTTACTGTATTGCTTGTTGTTCATTATTGTTGTCTCTGTGTGGAAAATGTTGACTTTTGTTTTGTTGTATGTATGCTTTGGCAATGTAGAACATATTTACCATGCCAATAAAGCCTTTTGAAATTGAAATTGAATTGAGAGAGGGAGAGACAGAGAGAGAGAGAGAGAGAGGGAGGGAGAGAGAGAGAGGAGGAGAGAGAGAGAGAGAGAGAGAGAGAGGGAGAGGGAGAGGGAGAGCGAGAGGATGGGGGGGGGGCAGAGAGAGATAGAGAGAGACAGAGAGAGAGAGAGAGGGGGAGGGCGAGACAGAGGGAGAGAGAGAGAGACAGAGAGAGAGAGAGAGAGACAGAGACAGAGAGAGAGACAGAGAGAGAGAGAGGAGAGGAGAGGGAGAGAGAGGGAGAAGGGTTGAATGAATTAACTAAACGTGGGACGATTCGTGTCGTGTAACCGTAGACATGTGTTTCCTGATGCTCGGGAACATCCGACATCTGATGCTCATACTGTACATCTGATGCTCATACTGTACATCTGATGCTCATAGATATCAAGTTATTTCATCTGATGCTCATAGATATCAAATTATTTCATCTGATGCTCATAGATATCAAGTTATTTCATCTGATGCTCATAGATATCAAGTTATTTCATCTGATGCTCATACTGTACATCTGATGCTCATACATATCAAGTTATTTCATCTGATGCTCATAGATATCAAGTTATTTCTGGTGGTCAACATAATTGCTCAAATGTCAGGCCATCCTCGCTCACATGTATAACCTGATTGTTCTCTCCTCTGTATTTCTGTTGTGAAATAGGGTGATGGACATCAGACATTCTGGGCAGGAATATGACTGCAATTTACAGTGATTTACCAAGATGAACCCTGTAGTTATCAAAACAACAGGTTAAGTGGCCGGGTAAAAATTAGTTTATGTATTTCTGTATTGTGTTCTGGGGCCGAATCCACTTTTTTGTCCAATTCGGTATACAGTAGCGCAAACGTCGATCACTCTCTGCTGATTTCTGATCGTCTGCACCTTTGTTAAATTGACGCACACACGCACACACACTCCCCTCTCTCGCTCTGTCGCTCTAATTAATTAGTCTCATGTCGCGGAGCTGCGTCTAGATTCTCCCGGCGGATAGCTGCCGATGCCATAGAAAGCAGAGGTGGACCCCAGGCTACCAAAGACGTCACTCCACGCCACCACAACGCTCAAACGACACATCATGTTGCACAGTGAAACTACTCGCATGTTGGTGAAATGTAGACAACCACTGAAACAGACAGTGAAACAGACGGAAGACATTTACGAGCAGATCATGGAAAAGAGAAACAGATTGACACACAGAGAGAGAGAGAGAGAGAGAGAGAGAGAGAGAGGCTGGCACACAAACAGACAAACTGATGATCCTGGTACCACAGCACCTCAAAGGCCCTGAAAACTAGGCTCCAGACTTCCCAAAACAAACTGGTCAGGCTCCTACTTGGCCTCACCCCCCGAACCCACCTCACTCCTGCCCACTTTGACAGGCTGGAATGGCTTAGGGTCGACGACAGAGTACAGCATCTTGCAATGGGTCTGGTCCACAAGATTCGATAGACCACCAAGATACCCATGTACCTGTCTAAATACTTCCTTAATGTTAAATACTTCCTTAATGTTAACGAAGTCCACACCCAGAACACCAGAGGGAGTGCAACAAACCATCCACCCTCACTGTATAAGTTTATGTTCCCTTTTTACCTCCTTTATGATGAAATCCTGTTCTGTTCTTTGACTATATAAAAGTGTCTATTTGTACGTCTCTAAATGTTTTGGTGAACATGGTGGACCCTCTTGTAAACAAGTGTAATGCTTAATTGGGTCGTCCACTCACAGTTAACAGTCTTTGTATTGAGTTTGTGCTTGAAATGTACTGTAATTCTGCAAACTGTTAATAAATATTTCAATCAATCAATCAAGACGTATTGAGGAAAGTAGGTGAGCGTGCTTAACCGCAGTTTAGGGTGGATTTGGGTCATTCAAATATATTATAAATTAAACTTGGATATACGGCATGTGAAATAATGCGTGGAATAAGTTAATGGCATCTATCTATATAACTGGAAGACGGTTTCTAAACTGCCCACAGCCGTCCTATGAGACACAGACTGAGTAGAAGAAAATCGTGCCATTTTATCATGATTATTAGTGAGGACCTATTATATGAAGATAGGTTGAAAAGTGGTGAAGTGGTCCTTTAATGAATGCAGTCGGATAACCAGTTGTAAGGTGGTTGGGGAAACTACAACATGACGTCACGCTAGTCTAGTTTTAGTTGACTAAATATCATAAGATTTTAGTCGACTAAATCTACAGGTGATTTAGTCGAACAAAATGTATTTTGGCGGGCCCTGATGCCGTCGTAATGATAGCCAATCTACAAGCACACAACGCGTCGCAGCGCGATTTAAAATCTTGTCCCCACACGTCTATAAGAAAAAACATTGCATGGATGCACCTGGGACGTATCCTCAGTGATGTATCCCAAGGTCATCACCTGGGACGTATCCTCAGTGATGTATCCCATGGTCATCACCTGGGACGTATCCGCAGTGATGTATCCTGAGGTCATCACCTGGGACGTATCCTCAGTGATGTATCCCATGGTCATCACCTGGGACGTATCCGCAGTGATGTATCCTGAGGTCATCACCTGGGACGTATCCTCAGTGATGTATCCTGAGGTCAACACCTGGGACGTATCCTCAGTGATGTATCCCATGGTCATCACCTGGGACGTATCCTCAGTGATGTATCCCAAGGTCATCACCTGGGACGTATGCTCAGTGATGTATCCTGAGGTCATCACCTGGGACGTATCCTCAGTGATGTATCCCAAGGTCATCACCTGGGACGTATCCTCAGTGATGTATCCTGAGGTCATCACCTGGGACGTATCCTCAGTGATGTATCCCAAGGTCATCACCTGGGACGTATCCTCAGTGATGTATCCTGAGGTCATCACCTGGGACGTGTCCTCAGTGATGTATCCCAAGGTCATCACCTGGGACGTATCCTCAGTGATGTATCCCGAAGTCATCACCTGGGACGTATCCTCAGTGATGTATCCCATGGTCATCACCTGGGACGTATCCTCAGTGATGTATCCCAAGGTCATCACCTGGGACGTATCCTCAGTGATGTATCCTGAGGTCATCACCTGGGACGTATCCTCAGTGATGTATCCCATGGTCATCACCTGGGACGTATCCTCAGTGATGTATCCCAAGGTCATCGGGGTTTCGGGTCTCTCGAACATCATACCCCTCACTCAGGTGACCCAGCCGGGGTGATCAAGTCCCGACTCACGTCCCTGCAGTATAGCTACGCTCGATCAGTCCCATTAGGGAAAAACCAGGACCACACAATCCGTTGCTCCGGAACTACTCTGCCAGGACTGGGAGAACCACATTCCGTCTGTCACCCGTCTCTCCGGTGGTCACCAGACAGACTATACGACTCAATATTTGCCATCGACAATGAAAGGAGAAATTAGGTAAAATGTCCGCCAAATATGACCTACATTTGTGGCAACAGACACTAGGTGTGATTTTTACTAACCAGATAAGGTGCTCACCTATCACCTCTATACACTGCAGTATGAATAGGCCTTTCAATCAATCAATCAATCAATCAATCCATCAATCAATCAATCACTCAATCAATCAATCAAGGGTGGGCCCTTAGAGTATATATGAATAGAGACGGCACCCAGAGGAAACCCTGAGGCGAAATGGACATAGTGGCCTAATTTGTCATTGCAGCTCGAGCCAGCGCTGGTCCGTTGACTATCATTGCGCACGTTCATGTGTTTGGGGCCATGACACGTGAACGAATGTTTCATACGTGAACGCGCACAAACGGCACAATGATGGTAAACGGCAGCGCGTTCATGTGTTTGGGGCAAATCCATCCCAGAATGCACTCTGTTCCTACCCGGAAGGAGGAGTGAAATCGCCTCATGCGCTTTTGAGCAACTTAATGCAAGTGGATGGGAGGAGAACTCGGGTGTCTTCTCTATTCATATATACTCTATGGGTGGGCCGCCAAATCTTTGTGTGATAAGAAGTTTAGTTTTTCCTTACATTAACCACTTGAACCATATTACTACCGGTATCCCTGTTCAAAGGATCTACAAGCTCGCAACGCCTCGCACTGCGTGTGTGTGTGTGTGTGTGTGTGTGTGTGTGTGTGTGTGTGTGTGTGTGTGTGTGTGTGTGTGTGTGTGTGTGTGTGTGTGTGTGTGTGTGTGTGTGTGTGTGTGTGTGTGTGTGTAAACTATGAGCCTTTCACAGACATGTGCAAAGCAAGTTCAGGAAACTCAGTGCAGTGCATTCATCCAAACAGAAAAGTCCTGTCTGACTGCATTAAACAATGTTAGACTCACCAACATTAAAGTCCTGTCTGACTGCATTAAACAATGTTAAACTCACCAACATTAAAGTCCTGTCTGATTGCATTAAACAATGTTAAACTCACCAACATTAAAGTCCTGTCTGATCGCATTAAACAACGTTAAACTCACCAACATTAAAGTCCTGTCTGATTGCATTAAACAATGTTAAACTCACCAACATTAAAGTCCTGTCTGATTGCATTAAACAATGTTAAACTCACCAACATTAAAGTCCTGTCTGATTGCATTAAACAATGTTAAACTCACCAACATTAAAGTCCTGTCTGATTGCATTAAACAATGTTAAACTCACCAACATTGCAGCTGTTACGAAAAGCTTGAATTATCCTCTTTCTATCTCCAAAGTTTTGTTTCATGAAAGTCCACCATAGAAACGTTATGAGCTACTTTCTGTCAAGAAATGCCCTGCATTTGATTAGTGTCAGAGTTTGGAAGTGCTTGTTTTCAGTAACACAACATTTTGCTGCCTCCTGCATTATGTGACATTCAGAAACAGGTGGTACGGCAGGACGGTTGAGTGATTTCCAACGAGCGCTTCTAAACTCCAACACTCCATCCATGCTGCTCAATGTTTTGCCACTCTAGTCTAGATGAGGGGGGGCGTGTCCTGATGGGAAAATCATGCATGTGCATACATACACATCTATATCAGGGGTGGGCAACTGGCGGCCCGGGGGCCACATGCGGCCCCCACCTTCACTTAATGTGGCCCTCAGAATACTGATATAATATTGGTTCCAGCTGTTTACAATTCCACAACATTCCATGCAACATCCGATCTACAAGCTCAAAACGTGTCGCAGCACGACACGTTTTGAGCTTGTAGATCGGCTATTTTTGCTACGACAGTAATATATGGCCCTAGGGAGTGAGTGTGGAAATATAGTGGCCCTCTCCATCGTCAAAGTTGCCCACCCCTGCTCTATATAGAAAGCCACACTGACTGACCTGCGATGACGGCGGGGTTGCTCTGGCCTCCCTCGGGTTTCAGCCACAGCTCCAGGCTGAACTTGGCCCGGGGCAGCTCCACCGCGCCGGGCCTCAGCTTCAGCTGCTCGCGCCGCCCGCTGAAGTACAGCGCCGACATCCAGGAGGGCGGCAGGGCCGGGGGGGCGTCCCCCCCTCTGGGCACGGTGGGAGGGGGGCTCCTCCCCCAGGTCCACGACCTGCATGCGGGCGCAGTGGGGGTGCGGCGCTTAGTTTAGACAGTTTGTGGTTTAGACTAATAATAATAAAACATAACATAAAATAAAATGCAGCTCAGTGCTTTACAGAGCAATAGAGAAAATACGAAAAGAAAAGCAAGGCATTAACATAAAAAAACAACAATTTTTGATGCCGTCGTAATGACTGATTTTTAAAACTTGCTGAAAATAGGCGATCTACAGCTTGTAGATCTGCTATTTTCAGCATGCAACCAAGTGTTGTTTGTCACTGTTTGTACTGTGTGGTAGCTACAGTATAGTGTATTTGACGTTATTTCTCCTGTACAGCACTGTGTAAACCCTGAGTTTTGAAACGTGCTATATAAATAAAGTGGATTGGATCGGAAGTGCAAAATTACTTTTCTAAAACGGGTAGTCCCAATACTTGATTCTGATTGGCTGGTTATACCGTCACGTGACCGGTGTAAATCCCACCGATAACCCACTCCTTCAATCACTGGGGCTACTTGCCGAGCAAAACAAGGAAGTGATGTGGCTCGCTCTGGTGACGCAAAGCGTAGCTACTTTTGTGAATTAAATCGTTGTATTAGGTTAATATTGCTATATGTTTGTAACCGTTTTAGAAAAGCAATAAGCCACTCGAGGCCCCAGCTTACCGGGTATTTAAAACTGGCTGGGGGGTAGAAGACCCGAGGTGTCTGTCTACGCCCCCAGCCAGTGTAAAATGGCTTATCTCGTGGCTTATTGCTTAAATAATGGATCTCTTGTCCACTAGTCCCTTCCTAACATTTTAGACTAGTTTGTATTTGTTGACGAAATTGTCAATATACTGTATGTATAGTCTCAGTTTTAGTCATCATTCAGCTCTTAGTTTCCATTGAGTTCTCGCCAGAGGAAACAAAAGGTAGTCGACGAACATTATTTTAGTCGAGGAAATCAACACTGACCTGGTGCCGCCGTCGGGGCCGGGCGGCGCCACCGCCGCCGCCGCCACCACGGCGGGAAACCTCCCGTCGGTGGGAGGAGCCTCTCCTCCCCGCCTCTCCTCCCCCGAGGAGTACTCCTCTGAGCTCTCCTCCGGGGCGGCGGGCGGGGGGGAGGAGGTGTGATGGTGGTGGTGGGGGTGGGGGTGGGGGGCGGCCCCCGCCGTGGGGGGTGGTCTCCTCGTGGCGAGGGGGGTCCTCCTCCTCCTGAAGCGCCTGCCCCAGGCGGTACAGGATCTGCTGTACGGTGGGGGGGAAGCCGCCGCCGCCCGCAGACGAGGTCTCGTCGAGGACGGCCTCCTCCTCCACCTCCACCTCCACCTCCTCCCCCTCCTCCTCCTCCTCCTCCCAGGCGTTGGTGTTGTTGTTGCTCTCCTCCTCCTCCTTCTGCTGCTGCTCCTCGCGGTGTGACGGCGTTCCCCCAGCGCCGCCATCTCGGACGGCCTCCTCCTTCTGCTCCTCACGGTGTGACGACGACGGCGTTCTCCTCCCACCGTCGAGGACGGCCTCCGCCGCCTCCTGCTCCTCATGGCGTGACGGCGTTCCCCTCCCCCCGTCGAGGACCGCCTCCTCCTCCTCCTGCTCCTCGTGGCGTGACGATGGCGTTCCCCCCGCGCCCCCATCGATGCCGCGGGGAACACGGTGGCTTGAGGACGAGAGCAGAAAGAGTGTTAATTAAGGGCCTTTCAAACGTGAAGTGATATTAACGCGCCAATAGAGGGTATGCACATGCATGCAGTGAATGGCAAATCGAGTGGCAACGTGAGTGACAGAAAGTGAGTTTAATGTCGTTTAACGTTGTTTAATGGAATCAAATACAACTTTTGTGTTTGAATGTATGGGCCGTCATCACCAGAAAGTACTGAGACCTGTCGTTGATCCAGACAACAACATGTCCTCGCTTCCCACTGAAATTCCGTAGGAGGGCACTTTTGGAAGAAAATAGCCGATCTACACGCTCTCAACACGTCGCAGCGCAACGTGTTGAGAGCTTGTAGATATGCTATTTTCCCGGGGCGCGACCCTGCACTCGTTGGCTACTGGAGAATGACATGGATTTCTAAACACAAAAAAATGCTGCGTTCCAAGATCAGGAGAGTTCCGGGGGGGGGAAAAGCAATTCTCGGGTATGGCATGGAAAGGAGAGGGAGACCATTGGCGTTTCTTTCACCATAGTATAAGTGCAGCATTCATTCATTCATTCATTCATTCATTCATTCATTCATTCATTCATTCATTCGTGGTCGTGGTTTTACAGACGGGTAAAAGGGCAGGGGCTGAAGCCCCCTTTGATGTCTATGTGTGCACGTGCGCGTGCCCGGCTGAGCGTGCCGACCCGGTAGAGCAGCTGAGCTGGCTGTCACCGGCTAGGGCTCCCTCCGGCTATAGCGCTGTCACCGTTACAACTGTATTAAAGGACCACTTCACCACTTTTCAACCTATCTTCATATAATAGGTCCTCACTAATAATCAGGACGGTTTCTGAACTGCCCACAGCCCTCCTATGAGACACAGACCAAGTAGAAAAGAATTGCACAATTTGTTCATGATTATTAGTGATGACCTATTATATGAAGATAGGTTGAAAAGTGGTGAAGTGGTCTTTTAACTTGACCATTATTTAGTACTATTGTCACATAGAAAATTGCGATTAACGATTTAATTGTGGGTTGTTGTTTTTTGCATTGAACATTAAAAGTTACAATTTGTATTTGTTTGCCTTTTAAGCTCACAAATCGCACAGGGCAGATATGACAAATAACTTAAATATAGACTACAAATACATTTAATATTCATTTATTTATTTGTATTTATATTTAAAAATAATGTAGGCTACAAAATAACGTAAATAGTTCTACAAAACAATGTAGCCTATGGCTGGTCATTTTTCAACATGATTAGGCAAGAACAATGATTAGGCGATTATCTCAATTAACTGGATTCTTAGGCGATTACAGCACTGGTTCCCAAACATTTTAATCTCAAGGACCCCCAAATTGACACTAATTTGCCCACGGACCCCCATTTGAGGAGATATATGCCAGGGACCCCCAGATAAGAGAAGATTTTACGGCTCTAGCAGATTCTCGACCTGTTTAGGACCCCCAGTTTGACATGCATTAGTCTACGGACTCCCATTTAATGGCATTTCTATCTCTGGGACCCCCGATTTATATTGTAAAAATCAATGTTAATTTAAGTCTGAGAGTGTACAAATGGAACCAAATGGACCCGTCAGAGTTACAGACCCATGAGGGTCCATTTGTTTGCAAAGTATCATTTAGCTGGGGACCCCCCCTGGAACTCCCTCAAGGACCCCTGGGGGTCCCCGGACCACACTTTAGGGAACCACTGGATTATGGTATGTAATACAAATGGCAAGACATGCAGGCCTACCTCTGTCCGGGTAGAGGCGCCCCCCTGTGGCCGGTGGGTGCTGGTTCATGGTGGTGGTGGTGGTGGAGGAGGTGCTCTGGGCCCTTTGAGGAGCGTGCTGCTGCCGGTGGAGTTGCTTCTCTCTCGCGGTGGTCACTGTCGCTGTAATCACTCTCTGGGTCTCTGTTGTCACGTTTGGTCACGGAAGAAGAGGTCAAACCAGGCCGGTTGAGCAGCTCAGGGGGCTGCTGGGGGAGGAGGGGGAGGAGGGGAACCCCCCCTGGCGAGGAGGAGACAACAAGTCGATCCTCACCTTTCGGGGCCACCTTGTTTTCAGAGTCCTCCTCCTCCTCCTCCTCTTCCTCCTTCTCCCCCCACCTTACCTCCTCCTCCTCCTCCTCCTGCGACCCCCAGTGAGCGGCCGTGTGCCTCCTCCTCCTCCTCCTCCTCCTCCTCCTCCCCGAGTCCCCCGAAGGAGAAGGAGTGCACCAGCCGCCCGAACATGAAACCACCGCCGCCGCAGGCTCTTGTTGTGCTCCACCGCCGCCACCACCACCACCCCCGCCGCTGCTGCTGCTGCCGTAAAACAGCGTCCTTCCTCGGCCGGTGCTGCGCGTGCTCAGCGCGGCCGCTGGAGGGCGGCGCTGCGCCGCCGGGTGGAGGTGGTGGTGTTGTTGGTGGAGGTGGAGCAGCCTGCTGCCGCCGCCGGCCACGGAGCTGCCGCACGGCTCACCTGCCAGCAGGCTGACATGGCTGTCGGCGCGCCGGGCCAGGGTGCGCTTGAACCGGCGCACGGGATCCGAGGAGGAGGAGGTGGTGGAGGTGGAGGAGGAGGTGGATGAGCGCACCGGGTTCAGCAGCCACGTGTTGGTGATGAGGAAGAGGACCAGTAGTCTGATGATGAACGACATTTTTGGGGGGGAATTTGTTTTATACTTTTTAAGGAGGTTTAATCTTTTTTGGGGGGTAGTTTTTAGTGTAGGACGACCTAGTTCTGAGGTTTTATTTTGTCATAAAGCAGCAGTGAGCAGCAGGCCTATAAAACA
>NC_139709.1:6117476-6199976 GCF_964188405.1 Protomyctophum parallelum
TGCATGGCTTGAGGTCGGAGATGGAGAGGAGAGGAGAGGAGAGAGAGGCCACTGGCAGTTATGGCGGGGGCCCCTGAAAAGGGTGAAAAAAAAAGAAGAAGAAGAAGAGGAGAGAGGAGGAGGAGGGGTAAAAAAAAAAGGAAAACGGTTGTTCCTAAACAGTGGGAGGCAAGAATTCCACACAATCCCAACTCCATGCTGGACGGAGGGATCTCTGCCCGCTGCTGCTGCTGGCAGAGTGCCCTTTGAGATCCAGCTGCAACTTTGTTAGGGGGAAAGAATGAAAGGAAGAGAGAGGAGAGGTGTTGGCAGGGTGGGGGGCAGGGTGATGTGATGTGATATATATATATATATATATATATTTTTTTTTGAGCTATCAAACGATTACAATGTATTAATCATGATTAATCACCATTCGAACTATGTCCAAAATGAAAATATGCCATGTTTTTTTTCTGTATATTGTTGTGGGAATGGTAAGATAAATGTCAGGTGGAGGAAATATACGTTTAACATACGTATGTATGTACTGTACAGTTCGTGTATATATTTTATTCTTTATAACAAATCCAGTGTGGTAGGAATGGTGTCTCTCTGTCTCTGTATGTGATTTGAGCCTCTGCCTATTATGTAAACTGCAAACTTTATAGATCGCAGCCAATCAGGACGGAATATGAGAGATCAAACAGATCTGTGTTGATCACATGACCATAGAGATCATGTATATACCGATTTGCGTGACATTTAGATATAAGTAATAATGTGTTTTACATAAGTGATCCTCCTGGTGGCGCAAAGCAAAGTCCGCAAAAGCAGTTCTAAGAAAAAAACACGACTCAGACCGTTATCGGACAGCGCCACCATAATTCTGATTCTAAAATGTCTTCCTCGGCCTAGTGGGAATGTGCGTGCAAACTTTCACAGCAATCGCATGCTGTGCAATCTTACAGCCAAAACGGGATGGAATATGGAAATTCGGTCAGATCCATTTTGATCTGCATGCGAGATAGACATTCTGGAAGATTTGGGGCAGAGGTTCAGAGTTGGCATCCAGGGAGTGTGTGTGTGTGTGTGTGTGTGTGTGTGTGTGTGTGTGTGTGTGTGTGTGTGTGTGTGTGTGTGTGTGTGTGTGCAGTCTGTGCACAGTTTGGCGAACAGTGCCGGAGATTAGCTGTACACGGACAGACAAAACATATTCTCCCTCCTGAGTCTCTATGCCTTTGGCCTGGTGGAGACCAGAGGAATGGGTGACAGGAGAGATTGTGTGTGTGTGTGTGTGTGTGTGTGTGTGTGTGTGTGTGTGTGTGTGTGTGTGTGTGTGTGTGTGTGTGTGTGTGTGTGTGTGTGTGTGTGTGTGTGTGTGTGTGTGTGTGTGTGTGTGTGTGTGTGTGTGTGTGTGTGAGAGAGAGAGAGAGACAGAGAGAGACAGTGAGAGAGAGAGAGAGAGAGAGAGAGAGGGGGGGGGGGAGAGAGAGAAAGAGAGAGTGGGCGTCCTCCATGGCCTCCCCCCCCCCCCCTCACCCCCCACTGTAAGGGACCTCTCTGCAGATTATCCTTCATCTGAGCCTGTCGCTCCCGACCTCACTGACCCAGAGGCGTGCTCCTCTCCCTCCCCCTCTCTCCTCCCTCTCTCCTCCTCTCTCTCCCTCCCTCCCTCCTCTCTCTCCCTCCTCTCTCTCTCTCTCTCCCTCTCTCCCTCCCTCCTCTCTCTCCCTCTCTCCCTCCCTCCTCTCTCTCCCTCTCTCCCTCCCTCCTCTCTCTCCCTCTCTCCCTCCCTCCCTCCTCTCTCTCCCTCCTCTCTCTCTCTCTCTCCCTCTCTCCCTCCCTCCTCTCTCTCCCTCTCTCCCTCCCTCCTCTCTCTCCCTCTCTCCCTCCCTCCTCTCTCTCCCTCTCTCCCTCCCTCCTCTCTCTCCCTCTCTCCCTCCCTCCTCTCTCTCCCCTCTCTCCCTCCTCTCTCTCCCTCCCTCCCTCCTCTCTCTCCCTCCTCTCTCTCTCTCTCCCTCTCTCCCTCCCTCCTCTCTCTCCCTCCCTCCTCTCTCTCCCTCTCTCCCTCCTCTCTCTCCCTCTCTCCCTCCCTCCTCTCTCTCCCTCTCTCCCTCCTCTCACTCCCTCTCTCCCTCCCTCCTCTCTCTCCCTCTCTCCCTCCTCTCTCTCCCTCTCTCCCTCCTCTCTCTCCCTCCCTCCCTCCTCTCTCTCCCTCCTCTCTCTCTCTCTCTCCCTCTCTCCCTCCCTCCTCTCTCTCCCTCCCTCCTCTCTCTCCCTCTCCCTCCTCTCTCTCCCTCTCTCCCTCCCTCCTCTCTCTCCCTCTCTCCCTCCCCCCTCTCTCTCCCTCCCTCCCTCCTCTCTCTCCCTCTCTCCCTCCTCTCTCTCCCTCTCTCCCTCCCTCCCTCCCCCCCTCTCCCTCCATCCCTCTCTCCCTCCCTCCCCCCTCTCCCTCCATCCCTCTCTCTCCCTCCCTCCCTCCCTCCCTCCCTCCCTCCCTCCCTCCCTCCCTCTCTCTCTCTCTCTCTCTCTCTCTCTCTCTCTCTCTGTCACTTAAGTCTTTCTTGTCTCACCTATAGGTCTTGCTCGGATATAACACTATCAACAACACAAACTGACCCTAAACACCCCCCCCCCCCCCCCCCCCAACCACCGACCCCCCCCCTCTCTCTCTCTCTCTCTCTCCATACAAAAAAAGCAGACGGGGTCCCATGGGGTAAATCCAAGCCGTTGGACCAATGAGGAGGGAAAGAAGAAGAAAAAAGGCATAAAGGAACACCCCCCCCCCCCCCCCCCCCCCCCTTTCATCGGCAGTGGTATAAAACAGGGGTCTGAAGGGGTGGCGCTAAACACAATATGTTATATACGTATATAGTCCAGTCAATGGGTTCTATTCACTGGCTGGAGTCACTTTACCTCTATAGGGGGAATAAATCACACCCGTGTGAAATGAGGGGCGCTCTTGTCGTCGTATACGACATCGACCTGCTCTACAAGAGGTAGAGCAGGTCGTCCAATGATCCATGGGTCGGCGGTTCGAATCCCGGCTCCTCCTCCTGTCTACATGTCGAAGTGTCCTTGGGCAAGACGACACTGAACCCCAGATTGCTCCCGATGTGCTGGTTGGTATACCTTGCATGGCTTCCGCCGCAATCGGTGTATGAATGTGTGTGAATGGGTGAATGTAATGCACAATCTACAGCAGGGGTTCCCAACGTGGGGTCCGGGGACCCCCAGGGGTACCTGAGGGAGTTCCAGGGGGGACCCAGCTAAATTATATAGTTTGTAACCAAATGGACCCTTATGGGTCTGTAACTCTGAGAGTGTACAAATGGAACCAAATGGACCCTTATGGGTCTGGAACTCTGAGAGTGTACAAATGGAACCAAATGGACCCTTATGGGTCTGGAACTCTGAGAGTGTACAAATGGAACCAAATGGACCCCTATGGGTCTGGAACTCTGAGAGTGTACAAATGGAACCAAATGGACCCTTATGGGTCTGGAACTCTGAGAGTGTACAAATGGAACCAAATGGACCCTTATGGGTCTCACAAACTATCATTTAGCTGGGTCCACCCTGGAACTCCCTCAGGTACCCCTGGGGGTCCCCAGACCCCACGTTGGGAACCCCTGCTGTAGATTGTGCATTACATTCACCCATTCACACACATTCACACACCGATTGCGGCGGAAGCCATGCAAGGTATACCAACCAGCACATCGAGAGCAATTTGGGGTTCAGTGTCGTCTTTGCCCAAGGACACTGTAGGCACACATGTAGACAGGAGGAGGTGCCGGGATTCGAACCGCCGACCAATGGATCATTGGACGACCTGCTCTACCTCCTGAGACACAGTCGCCCGATGTCGTACGACGACAAGAGTGCCCCTCATTTCACACGGGTGTGATTTATTTCCCCTATAGAGGTAAAGTGACTCCAGCCAGTGAATAGAACCCATTGACTGGACTATATATACGTCTATAACATATTGTGTTTAGCGCCACCCCTTCAGACCCCTGTTTTATACCACTGCCGCTGAAAGGGGGGGGGGGTGTTCCTTTATGCCTTTTTCTTCTTCTTTCCCTCCTCATTGGTCCAACGCATCAGCTTGGATTTTACCCCATTGGGACCCCTCTTACTTACGCATGTTTCATGATAAAATGCTTTTTATGTGATTGCGAACGCAGTGAGCCACTTACTATGACAGCAAGGGCTGAATGTCTGTGTGTCCCGCTGTTACACCACCCGCCCGCCACCAGAGGGCGCAGCTGTAGCACACACACACACACACACAGGGCGCAGCTGTAGCACACACACACACACAACCAACCACACACACACGAGCTGCGTTCGCTTCCCGCGTTTGCGCGTCTTACTTGTGTATTCCCATGATTCTTTGTTCTTGCTTAAAGGAGAATTCCATGCTAGAATGCTTTCTTATCTTTCTTACCTTTCTTTGTAGTTGTTACGTCCCCACCAAAGAGGTCCAGGTGTTTTTTTTTGTGCAAAAACTCCTTATTGGCTATTTTCCCTATAACCATAAGCCCTCAATGAATTGCATTGCATTGAATGGGAATTGAATGGGGCTATGGGGTGTTATGCTAGTTCGCTTATTTCCATCGAAAGAAGTAGTAAAGTGTGCCGCTTGGGATATTATTTACATTATGAAGAGAGGATTTAGAAATTATAATTTTGAGCGATGGAAATAAGCGAATTAGCACAACACCCCATAGCCCCATTCAATTCCCATTCAATTCAATGCAATTAATTTAGGGCTTATGGTAGGGGAAATAGCCAATAAGGAGCTTTTGCACAAAATAACACCTGGACCTCTTTGGTGGGGACGTAACGACTATACAAAGAAAGGTAAGAAAGCCTTTTAGTATGGAATTCTCCTTTAATGTAAGTCGCTCTGCAGGATTAAGAGCGTCTGCTAAATGCCTAAATTGTAAATTGTTATCTATAGGCTCACTGTTGGCTGCTGCTACACCGAAAACATTTCATGTGGCGGCTCCTTTTTTCAAGGCAAATTAATTTACTCTAGGATGTATCCAGTGATTTTCCCTCTTTCTAAAGGCTGTATTGTATATCCTAAAACTCGGGCCACATAAGAGGACACATATAAAACTTCTTTCCGCAAACACAAACATGGGAAAATCCGTGTTGTGCGCGGCAGCTAGCTAACACGGAGGGCCGGCACTATTTGTCCAAGTGACAGTAAAAATGGAAAAGCGAGTACGGGGCCTCTGGGAGAGACTGTGCCTGTGAATACGTTAAAGGTTATTAGATGTTATTTGCAGAGCTGCAGGTGGATGGTCTGAGTGACAAGACGCTCTTTCTCTTGGCTTCGCCCGTTTACCCTCCTATATGTCTTCCGCTGCTTTTGATGCAAACCCGATGTCATCGAAGAAAAAAATAACAAACACGGACGAGGAGGAGTCCGGCCGGGGGTCACCAACATGTCCGCGATACATAGAGACAAAAAAGAAAATCAACCGGGAGAGATGCAAAGAAATATTATGTGAACTAAAGTAGGGCTGGTGCGTCACGGATCAGGGGGACTGGAGCACTCAGAAGGTTAAAAATGAGGACAGATAAATGTACTTTATTCAGAAAAGTTAAAATAAGCCAACAACATGTTTCGACTCAAACAGAGTCTTCATCAGAGTCAAAGTCAACTTTGAGTCGAAACAACTTGAGTCGAAACATGTTGGCTTATTTTAACTTTTCTAAATAAAGTACATTTATTTTTTTATCCTATACCCTCTCCTTATTTTTAACGTTTTGAGTGCCTTTTCTTTAGATGTCCTTGTATACATGGTCAAACGTGCCCTCAGTGGCAAAATTTAGATTTTCTGTATAATATAATCAGTGGCGTGCACAGATAGACACTAGGGGGTGCTAAAGCACCCCCTGCCCTTTTGGCAATTTTGCAAAAAGAACAAAAAGTTTTATTTTTTTTCCTTAATTTGTAGTTTGTGGACCATGGTGACATTGATCAAATCTTGATAAAAAACGCTTCTACTATATTATTTAGCCCCCCACAATCTAAAGAAAAATAGCAGACCTACAAGCTCGTAGCGCGCCACTCGGTGGCGCACTATGAGCTTGTAGATCTGCTATTTTTCAATAGCTAAAGCACCAAAATGGGTTCCCGCCCCAAAATGCGCTGCACAAGGTGCCCTTTTTTTTCACTTGAGCACCTGCCCCTCTAAATGTCTGTGCACGCCACTGAATATAATGCAGTGATGTAAATAGGTTTTCAATGTAATGAGTCCTGGGATGCAGTGGTGGTCTTTTAGAAGAGTCCCAGGGACATTTGATGAGTCCCTGCACTTCAGCGACGTTAAGAGTCATATTTTGTCATTTTTACAAATTGCAGCATGTGGTTATATTCATGTAGAAAACAGAAGAAGATTTTTTTTTACGTGTATAATATTTTTTACTGTACATGCTGACTGAGTACAATAGTGCATCCTGTGGATGCAGAGGTCGTTGTTTTTATAATTTTATTTTTATTTTTTATTGTCCTTAACTATAAACTGTGTTTTGGGATGCAAAATGCACCCTATTTTAATCTCTGATAATGTTCTTATTTTTATCATAAGACCAGGTTTTCTTCAGAATATGCATCGACGCTTATTTACTACGACACTATGGCATGTTACGCCATAGTGTTGCTCGATCGAGTGTAGAAATGGACCCGTAGGCCTACGTGTCCATAATGGACCCGTACTCTAGGAATGTTCAAATGGAACCAAATGGACCGTCCATTTGGTTCCATTTGAACATTCCTAGAGTTACAGACCTGTTATTGTCATTAAAGGCTAGCTCTTTCTGTCTTTCTGGTAAAATATTATTGTATGTCCGTGGCAATATATATTTTTATATTGTTTTTTTTGTGGCTTTCGCCTGGCTTTCGCCGATGTCATCAATCATCATCAAAGAAACCACACTAAACATGAGTGATGATCGATCGAGAGACACAAATCTAGTTTGGCATACCGAGGTAGGTGCATACAGTAAACACCTTTACAGTCACATTGTGTTCTGTTTCTGTGGCATGCTGCTGCGTAAGAATGTATCCAATGCCTTTGATGTGAAATAATAAATAATACATAAAATACCCCAGAAGAATGAGAAAGTAAAAGGTGGGGAAAAAAGTGATAAATAAGTGTTGAAAATGAAAACAAGCAACCGTCACATCCTTCAAAGTAGCCAACTGTTTTTTCTCCACTCACCCTGCAGGTTAAACTCCATGCCGCTAGAGGGCAGCATTTCTGCTGGAATTTGGACACCTGAGTAAAGCAACCAAGAGTAGACATGGACGGAAGGAAAAAAAAAGACTAGGTTAGGAGAGTGACGTCACAAAACACATACAAACTGTAATATGAAGTGAAAATTCAATAAATTACACAATATTACATTGAGGTTTCAGGGACAAAAATTCCATTTGAACAGTAGTTTATCATGTGCAGTGAAGAAATATTCACACATTTTAGTATCAATAGCCTACTACTTTTTCCCTGTTTATTTATTTTTTACCATGGTTCCCAAAGTGGGGTCCGGGGACCCACAGGGGTCCTTGAGGGAGTTCCAGGGGGTCCCAAGCTAAATGATAGTTAAGAACCAAATGGACCCTTGTCACCCTTATGGGTCTGTAACTCAGAGTGTATAAATGGAACCCTAAAGGCTCATACATAGGCTGGATTTTCGGTGGTGAGGTGACCACAGCTGAAATAACGTTGAGCGGTGGTGAGTAAAAACAGAGAGAAGGGCTGGAGCGGTGGCGGTGGTTTGCTCTTCACCGCGACTCGTGACGTCATGTAGGCTTGGGCGATATTGATTTTTTGATATCGGTATTGATAACGTGAATAATATCGCGATTATCGATTATCAGCCTTTTTAATTTGGCTGGAACCCGAAATGCTGCCAAACAGCAGTATTTCCAGGTGTTTTTTTACGATTATTTAAAAGAAAATCCATATTTACATGACGGTAAAATTACGATATTGGGTATTATCGGTATTCGATATTATTTATATAGGCTACTCCACGATATTACCGATATTGATTTCAAATATCGCGATAAACGGTAATATCGATATATTTCCCAAGCCTAACGTCATGTTGTAGTTCGGTGGTCACCTCACCACCGAAAATCCAGACTATGAATGAGCCTTAAGAGTAAAGGTGGAGTTTTTCGGAAAACCGACGGAAAAAAAACGCTAAAGATCCGAAAACGTGCAGGGACCTTTAAATTAACATTGATTTTACTATATAAATTGTCGTCCCAGAGATAAAAATGCCATTAAAAGTGGGGGTCCGTAGCCTAATGCATATCAAACTGGGGGTCCTTGAAATAAAACGGGTTGAGAATCACTGCTAGAGCCGTAGAAATCTTCTCTTTTGGGGGTCCCTGGCATATATTTTCAAATGGGGGTCCACGGCCAATAACTAGTGTCAATTTGGGGGTCCTTGACATGAAAAAGGTTAGGGAACCACTGTTCTATGAGGACCTCATGGCGACTTTTGCGGGACCTAGTCATGATTGGCTGGCCGAGTCTGACACCATACTCTGAAAGGTATCAGGTACCGTCGCCCATAATAATCCACACTCTATAGTAGGGAGGATTTATATCACAATAAAACAAAAATAAATATTATATATTTGAAGTATATCGTGGAAGTTCAGTCTATGGTAGAGAGTCTATGGTACCGAGTCTATGGTAGAGAGTCTATGGTACCGAGTCTATGGTACCGAGTCTATGGTATACCGAGTCTATGGTAGCGAGTCTATGGTACCGAGTCTATGGTACCGAGTCTATGGTACCGAGGCTATAGTGGCGCTGCAGAAAAGATGCACGCAGGAGGACGCTTGTTCTACCTGGCTGTTAATGACGCGTGTCATTCCTGTTTTTTTTGTTTTTTTAACTCTAGGCCTATAGCCTATATGATTTATTTTCTCTTTTTTTTTGTTTGTTGCATGATAGAAGTGTATATTTGTACGTCTTTAAATGTTCTGATGAATTGAAAAGAGAGGACCCTGATGTAAACAAGTCTTTTCTGGTTTTATTCTAGTTAAGTCGCAGATTTTGTATTGACCTGTATAGGTCTGACCTGTAGGTCTATACATTGTTGTTGATTTGCTATGCTGCATCTATTTAATTGTGTTCGATTTTCCTGCTTTTTTGTGAATTTGTTGTACAGCACTTTGTGACTTTGTCCAGAAAAGTGCTATATAAATAAAGTTATTATTATTATTATTATTACTACCTGTAGGTCTACTTTTGTTGGAACTGTACCTGGCTATTCTACAAAAACAAAAAAAAATACATTTTTTTTTTCAATCAATCAATCAATCAATCAATCAATCAATCAAAGTACTCTACAAGTAGAAATCCTGCATTCAAAATGTATTTGAGTAAAATACAGAAGTATATATTGGCATCAGCATCAGCATAATAATCCGGTGATGACATGCTGGTAGAGACCTTAGTACATTCGTCTCAGCAGCAATAGTAGTCAGCAGCGTTGCCATGTCTGCTTATTATAAGCGACTTTTGGCTTGTTTTTCTCCAAGGTTGCTTGTCAATATTGATAGTTGTGTTTTGTGTTTTTGTATGGGCTTGTTTCTAAAGTGTAGTGTAGTTGCTTATTTGTTCTGGCTTATATGTTAACTTTAAACCAATATGGTTCTCAAACATGTTGAAATCCAGGACCCCTCAAATTAAGTTAAAGTTAAATTAAGACATGTGAATCCCTTGACTCCTTCAAAACCGCTCTCAAAGGGCACCTACGGATGGCTGCAATTCGAAACTGGCCTCTGTAAAATCTGAATCCCCCCCATTTCCCCTCACTGTATAATGTATCTTTTCCCTTTTTGCTTCCTATATGATGAACTCCTGTTCTGTTCTTTAGCTACATAGAAATGTCTATTTGTATGTCTCTAAATGTTTGTATGTCTCTAAATGTTTTGATGAATTGAATAATGTGGACCCTGTTGTAAACAAGTGTAATGCTTAATTGGGTCGTCCACTCACAGTTAACAGTCTTTGTATTGAGTTTGTGCTTAAAATGTACTGTAAATTCTACAAACTGTTAATAAATATTTCAATCAATCAATCAAAAAGAATTGTCTGCAAACTCCCATCTGAAAACATGTGTTGTTATAAATTACCCATAGGCCTAGTGGCCTACATTTACATTGCCAAAGCACAATATAACAAAACAGTTGAAAACGGGGAGAGTAGGCCTATATAATATATTACAGATACATTAATGTATCCCTCCAACTGTAGCAGAGTAGCTCTGTTCCGAGCTAAGCATTGGGTGGTGGCGTCGTTAGGCCTACACGTTTTTTAATGTTGTAGTAATTTTGGGACAAAAATAGCAGCATTAGTTTTTTCGTAAAAACTATTTAAATAGTATACCAACAAATAGCTTCAGCAGTCACTCACCTGTTACTGTTACATTGTTTTTTGATGAATTGAACAAGCCAACAAGGTTGGGACCCTCTTGTAAACAAGTGTAATGTTTATTGGGCCGTCTAAAAAGCGTGATTCTTCTGGGCTTGTTTTTCCATTATGTTTTCATTGAAAGCCTGGTGGTCAGTGTTGTTTTCGTCGACTAAGACTAAGACGAAAAATGTTCGTCGACTACCTTTTTTCACTGACTAAAACTAAATAAGAACAAATCTATGATGACTAAAACTAAGACTAAATATACTGACAATTTCGTCAACAAATAAAAACTAGACTAATATGTTAGTAAGGGACTAGTGGACAAGAGATCCAGTTTTATGCTGGGTTGCATGCTGAAAATAGCAGATATCCAATCTCACAACGTTGTATATCTGCTATTTTCAGCATGCAACCAAAGTGTAAAATATGTCATTACAATGACATCAAGGCCTGTCAAAACACATTTTAGTCGACTAAATCATACAGTTGATTTAGTCGACTAAAATCGTATGACATTTTAGTCGACTAAAACTAGACTACACACTAGAACATTCCAGGTGACTAAAATGTGACTAAAACTAAGTGAAAACTATTCAAGAGACTATGACTAAAACAAAAATTTGCTGCCAAAAACAACACTGCTGGTGGTGATGCTCGAGGTTTAGTTTTTCACACATGTTTAGTTTATTTCTCTCACGGTGTCTGGCAACACAAGGCAGTAGCAGCCAGCCAGGCAGCCCAGTAGTAGCTAGC
Source organism: Protomyctophum parallelum (assembly GCF_964188405.1). Taxonomy (NCBI): domain Eukaryota; kingdom Metazoa; phylum Chordata; class Actinopteri; order Myctophiformes; family Myctophidae; genus Protomyctophum; species Protomyctophum parallelum. The sequence continues at coordinate 6,128,678 of NC_139709.1, forward strand.
TAGCGGTGTAGCTAACCTAAACTAGCTCCGTCGGTGAGCAGCTAATCCCTCAACCACCACCACCACCACCACCACCACAACAACAACACAGCGCACTTATCATGTCGTGCCTCGGCTTCTCTCCTGCTGCCATGTTGTAACACACCGCACAGACACGCTCACAGCCGAGGAGGGACGCGGGGCGACGGATTAAAAAGACAACACTGGTCTGGTCTGTCCTGGTCTGTCTGGAGGAGGATGTGTTAGCACGGTCAGCTAGCTACCCAGCTAGCTATAGCTCGCATCATTTTAGCCTGCTGCTAGCTAAGCTAACATCGTTCCAGTAGGCTACTACTACAGAGCCCACCGAGGTCGTCCGGATGCTTTGATTAAGAACATAAACGACATCTCAAAGTGTTATTTAGTGTTGTTGTTATTATTGTTGGTGTTGTTGGATCATGTCCCGGCCGCCCTCGCAGGGTGCTAGCTCGGTGCCCAGCACCAGCAACAACACTGGCAGGTACATGTTTTGATTTTCTCTAATTCTAAAACCGTTTATAAATCAGTGGTTCTCAATACCGGTGGTCCTTCCAGGTGGTCCCCGGCTAACTGATGGGAGACTAGTTGGTAACCAAATGGACCTCCTTATGTAGATCTTTAACTCTTGAGAGTGGAACCAAATGGACCCCTTCCTGAGAGTTAAATTATTGTTAAACATCTGCATTACTTAAATTACAAGAAGTTTACACAATTAGAGAATGTTGAAGAATTTGCTATTTTGATCAACGTTTTGCCTGTTGTCTCTCCTAAATGGTATCAACATCAACACAGCATGGAATTGTGGACACATCTGGTCCAACAATAAATTAAATACATATTCTAAATGTTGTGTCCGAGAGGCTGAATCTCATCAGATGGTGGTCCGTGGCTCAAATGCAGAACACATAATGGACCTTGATATTGAAAGGGTTGAAAACCACTGGTTTATATGATGGCTATTTTCTTTTTATTGTTTTCGCATACTGCATATTTATGTCATTAATGTTCTGATGAATTGAGTAAGAAGGACCCCAATGGAAACAAGCCTTATGGTGCGTTCACACAGGCAGACACAAAGTGTGGAGCAGCTACATGCATCTTTGCATCGCCATGTCGCTGCCTTCCATTGACAATGAATGGTAGACTGTATCTTTGCATCGCCATGTCGCTGCCTTCCATTGACAGTGAATGGCAGACTGTATCTTTGCATTGCCATGTCGCTGCCTTCCATTGACAATGAATGGTAGACTATCTTTGCATTGCCATGTCGCTGCCTTCCATTGACGATGAATGGTAGACTGTATCTATGCATCGCCATGTCGCTGCTTTCCATTGACAATGAATGGTAGACTGTATCTTTGCATCGCCATGTCGCTGCTTTCCATTGACAATGAATGGTAGACTGTATCTTTGCATCGCCATGTCGCTGCCTTCCATTGATTGACACATACTATTGAATCACGCATCTCCTCCTGTGCTTGTGCTTCAAACTGTTAACCCATTTTGGGAGGGAACCCCTTTTGGTGTTTTAAACAGTATGTTGTACTTTTTAGCTGTTGAAAAATAGCAGATCTACAAGCACCGAGTGCCACGCTACGAGCTTGTAGGTCTGCTATTTTTGAAAATGTGGCGCAAATCTTTGAATATATTCTTTCAGAGCGAACGTTTTTAACTCAAATCTTTGCTTCTGGGGGGGTCCCTGGAACAACATATGTCCAGATGGGGGTCAGCGGCCAAATACATAGATCTTTGACATGAAATATTGAGCACCGTGACTGACATAGAAACATGAGCTATTTCAGAAAACTGTCATGATTTAGAAGAAGACATTTCTTTAAATTTCGATGTCATGACCTAAAGTGTTCCATCCCTCCCTCACTCAGCTCCAACGGTAGCAGCGCTGCTGCCGCTGGGACGACCGGCAGCAACGGCACCGGCGGCGGTGGCGCCAACAACAACAACAACGGGAACAACAACGGCAGTGCCAACGTGGTGCCCTCCTCTCGGACGACGTCGGCAGCGGGCGAGCAGGGCGGCGGCGTGTCGTCGGTGCCCACCGCCTCCCTGGCCGCCGTGCAGAGCTCCAGAGGCTCCGGCGGGGGTGGCGGTGGCGGCCTGGCGTCGCTGAGCAGACCCTCCGCCGCGTCCTCCTCGTCGTCCTCCTCGTCGTCGGGGGTCCTGAGCAGGAAGAGACCCCTCCATCAGGCGCCGCTGTACAACGGCCTGCTCAACTCCTACGAGGACAAGAGCAACGACTTCGTCTGGTGAGGATAACGAGAGACGTGTTTGATCTGAGGAGAGGGTAGACCACGCTGTGGGACCAAATGGTCACGTAAAGCAGTGGTTCCTCAAAGTGGGGTCCCGGGACCCCCGGGGGTCCTTGAGGGAGTTCCAGGGGGTCCCCAGCTAAATGATAATTTGGAACCAAATGGACCCTTTAGGTCACCACACACACCAAGCGCGTTGTTCGGATTTTTAGCAGTGTTTCTCCATCGGTTTTCCGAAAAACGTGGCCGGTGTGCAACCACCTTTATGGGCTTGTATCTCTGAGAGTGTACAACATTTGGTTTCATTTGTACGCTCTCAGAGTTAAATTAGCATTGATTTTACAATATAAATTTGGGGGTCCCGGAGATAGATAGAAATGCTATTAAATGGGGGGTCCATAGACTAATGCATTTCAAACTGGGGGTCCTTGAAATTAAACGGGTTGAAAATCACTGCTAGAGCAGTAATAATCTTCTCTTATTGGGGGTCCCTGGCATATCTTTTCAAAGCCGTGGGCTCATTAGTGTCAATTTGGGGGTCCTTGACATGAAAAGGTCTGGGAACCAGTGACCGTTTTCAACCTTTTCTTTTCATATCAAGGTCCATTTTTCTATTCGGCATTTGAGCCGCGGATCCACCAGTCAAAATCAATAAATAAACTATCTACGATAGTCTTGATCCAAGTCTACCCTCGCAGAGTTACGAATGGATAAAGAACATTACTATAACGTGGTTTTCTCTCCTGTTTTCTAGTCCCATTTGTTTCGAGATGATAGAAGAGGCTCATATGACCAAGTGCGGACACAGTTTCTGGTAAGTGCCACTCCACTTGCTAACATGTCTTTTGCTTTACTGTTTTTTTTTTTAAAGAGGCCTGTTCTTTTTTTTTAAGAGGCTTGTGATACTGACAAGCCAGTGGCAGAGGAGGCTGAAAAACGTCCAAATAAAGACTATCTATAACCAAATAGGCTGGGTGCCGGACGTGGAAAGATATTCCTGGGAGCATGCATCTGTTTCATTCTTGAACTGATGCCAGTCACAATCCATCTCAATGTACAGTTCAACACATCATAATTCATCGGCCATGTACAGTCCAACATGTTCACAGCGGGGCATAACTAGCCCATTTTGGGCAGGAACCCCTTTTGGTGTTTTAACCCATTTTGGCCTGACCTCGAAAAAAAAAAAAAAAATCTTCTAAATCCTCCAGTTTTCTGAAAATAAATATTTTCACGATTTTTCAAAAATAACAGACCTACAAGCTCGTAGCACGCCACTCTGTGGCGCGCTATGAGCTTGTAGATCTGCTATTTTTTCAATAGCTAAAGCATAACATGATGCTAACACCAAAAGGGGATCCCGCCCAGAATGGGTTAAAAGCAATATGTTATACTTTAGCTATTGAAAAAAATAGCAGATTTGGAAAAATCGCGCTTTGCTGAATGACGTGACTCTGTTGGAGGAGAGCATGTGTTTGGCGATATACGCAGGCTGGGGCAACCTGTCTTCGTCAAAGTTAAGTAACAGCCGTGATGATGGAATGAAACGTATTGTATTGAAGTGCATAAACAGGCCATAATATACAATATAAGAGTTGTATATTTGTGTTGGCGTCTTCTACCAACCGACACGCTTCACTATGCGCGTGGCATCATCGAACACGGACGTTATGCAGGAGAACGCCTGCTGAGTGGCAAAACACTACTGTCTGGCCTTAAGACAACCCATAGATCCAGACAGAAAAGTCCTGTAGGATTGTATTAAACGACGTTAAACTCACCAACGTTGTAGCTGTACAAAAAGCATGTTGTGAGCTACTTTATGTCAATACATTCCATGCAGGTGATTCTTTTGTGTCAGTGATTGGTAATTGGTGTAGTAATCCTGGTCACTATACTGCCTCCCCCTGGCCAGCCGGGGCGCCTGATGGAGGGGGATAGGAACTGGTTGGAATAACGTGTTCCTTCCCACGCGCTACGCTACGTCCAACCAGGGAAACTCCCCCTGTCAGGTGTAAAAGGAGCAACTTGGACACTCATGCATGAAGGAAGCATGAGTTCGAGTCCGTTGCTCTCCCCTTGTCCCCCATATATGGGGACTAGGTTGGCGGAGGGTGTGTAGAGCCCAGGACCACATTAGATGATTGACACAGGGGTGAAAAATGGGTTACAAAATCGTGGGATAAAAAATATATATATAAAAATAAAAAAGTGTCTGTGATTGGAAGCGCTCGTTTTCAATAACGCAACGTCCTGCTGCCTCCTACATCATGTGAAGTTTAGAAACTAGGTGTACCACCAGTTGGAGTCTGTGTGGAAGTGAACAACAGGCCTGCGTTCTAAACTCCAACACTCCTCAACGCGGCTCAATGTTTTCTCAGTCTAGATGAGGGGGCGTGTTCCGGGGGAAAAATGATGCATGTGCGTACTCTCTACAGGGAAAGTACTGTCCTTAACCTCTTGTGAAATCCTGCTGTGTGTGTGTGTGTGTGTGTGTGTGTGTGTGTGTGTGTGTGTGTGTGGACGATAATAACATCCCATGCCTCATGGTGCTGCCAGAATTGGCCAAAGATGATATTCGAATATTCCTTTTAAAACACACACATGTATTCGAACAATTTTCAAATGATTTCGAATGTATATGATTTTAATATGATATGAATATTGCAGAATAATATGCTGTAAAACTTTCTCTTTCTTTAACCCATTCTGAACGGGCACCCATTTTGGTGTTAGCATCATGTTATGCTTTAGCTATTTAAAAATAGCAGATCTACAAGCTCATATCGCGCCACCGAGTGGCGCGATACGAGCTTGCAGGTCTGCTATTTTTGAAAAATTGAAGAGCGACTGACATTTTTAGAATCTGATCTCAGGTCAGAATCAGATCATCAGACCAGTGTGTGTCAGAATGGTCAGATCAGAATGGGTTAATTATATGGTCCGGTGATGGTCCTGTATGGGCCGCGGTTGGTGCTCTTGAGTCTTGCGAGATCAAATTAATGATTCATAATTATAATTATCTTAATAGCCTAATTTTGCTATAATGTTTTTAGTTTACGTGGCACAGAGTCTCGCCAGAACTCACACAGCAAATTGTATTGTTATTCTTCTTAATTGAAATCTTAATTTAAAATATTTGATTATTATTTTATTTGTTACATTTGAATATTAATTTGAATATGGAATATTCACACTAATGCCTCGGGTGGTTTTGATTGATTGATTGAAATATGTATTAACAGTTTGTAGAATTTACAGTACATTTTAAGCACAAACTCAATACAAAGACTGTTAACTGTGAGTGGACGACCCAATTAAGCATTACACTTGTTTACAACAGGGTCCACATTGTTCAATTCATCAAAACATTTAGAGACATACAAATAGACACTTCTATGTAGCTAAAGAACAGAACAGGAATTCATCATAAGAACAGAACAGGAATTCATCATAAGAACAGAACAGGAATTCATCATAGAATTCCGTGTGTGTGTGTGTGTGTGTGTGTGTGTGTGTGTGTGTGTGTGTGTGTGTGTGTGTGTGTGTGTGTGTGTGTGTGTGTGTGTGTGTGTGTGTGTGTGTGTGTGTGTGTGTGTGTGTGTGTGTGTGTGTGTGTGTGATAATAACATCCCATGCCTCGGGTGGTCCCTCTCTGCAGCTTCAAGTGCATCCGTCAGAGTCTGGAGGACTCCAACAGATGTCCCAAATGCAACTACATCGTGGACAACGTGGACCAGCTCTACCCCAACTTTCTGGGTAGGCACAATTTACAAGGCATTTAGCAGACGCTCTCAATCCAGAGCAAAAAATACATATAAATAAGTGATGCAGACCGAATATTCGGCTGCAGAAAATGGCTAAAAATGCATTTCAGACCACGGAAATGTTCACTAGTGTTTATGGACAGATGCATTACATCAAGGGGTTTTCAACAGGTGGTCCGTGGACCACTGGTGGTCCGTGAAGGGAATACTGGAAGACTCACCCCGGTGCGTGCCTGTTTTTCCTCCCGGAATTTTCCCCCAGTGAGGGGGATAACTTTGTAATATGCTATTGGCTGTTTGTATTCTTTTTGGAAAAATATAAAAAGATACTCCTGTGGAAAGGCTATATTATTTTACTTATATTGACCCTATAAACAATTTAGTATTATTTAGTATATGTAAGGTTTTGCCCCCTCAAATGATACCTCGTCAGGTAATCCCCACATATCCTACAACAACTTCTGTGAACAGACTTCACTGTAGTAGCTTTTCATAAATTATATTTGTATTTAGGCTGTCAGTCTGGCGTCTGCTGTCATGAAAGTTTATAGTTAGAGAAATTCAAAGTCCAGCCGTCTGCTGTCCAGCCTCTCCCACCCCTCACTGGGGACAATTCTGGGAGGAAAACAGAAACGGGGTGAGTCTTCTTGTTACCCGTGAAGGTATTGCATGTGGTCCCTGACCATGCATTTAGCCATGTAGCAAAGTGAAGATTCTGTATTTTCTTCCACGGAAACAGAACGGTGCACTAAACGTCTGTGCACTGTTCCTCGGAAGTGTGTCAATGTTATCAGAATTCCTGGGAAGTCTGAGGTTAATGAATTCCACAGAAAAGGCAGTTAGAATCTCAAGAAGGGTGAAGTGTACCAGCTTGCCTGATTGAGTCATCATTATTAGGAAATGTGCCAGTGTTGTTTTTGGCAGGAGATTTCGATTTTAGTTTAGTCACATTTTAGTCACCTGGAATGTCTTGGTGTTAGTCTAGTTTTAGTCGACTAAATGTCATAAGATTTTAGTCGACTAAATCTACAGTTGATTTAGTCGACAAAAATGTGTTTTGGCAGGTCTTGATGCCGTCGTAATGAGTGTTTTTACACTTGCTGAAAATAGCCGATCAGCCGATCAGCTATTTTCAGCATGCAACAAAGTGTAAAATGACTTATACTGGATCTCTTGTCCACTAGTCCCTTCCTAACATTTTAGTCTAGTTTTTATTTGTCAACGAAATTGTCAGTATATTTAGTCTTAGTTTTAGTCACCGTAGCTTAGTTTTCATTTAGTTTCCATTCGTTTTTGTCAGTGAAAATAGGTAGTCGACGAAAAAATTTCCTCTTAGTTTTAGTCGACGAAAACAACACTGAAATGTGCTATATCTTGCACGTATTTGCCATTTTTACTAGCAAGTCCTTGACATGAAAAAGGTTGAGCACCACTGACATAGATACAAGAATGTTAGCTTTTAGAAGCCTTTTTTTAATCGACCTCGGGTCAAAATGTGTTAAATGTTACGCTGTGGTGCATTGTATTTATTAACCCCTTTTGGGGCTAAAGCATTATGTTATGCTTTAGCTATTGAAAAACAGCAGACCTACAAGCTCGTAGCTTGTAGGTCTGCTATTTTAGAAAAATCGAAGAACTGCACTGACATAGAAACATAGCTTTTTCAGAAAACTGTCAGGATGTAGAAGACATTTTTAGAATCTGATCTCAGGTCAGAATGTGTTAAATGTTACGCTGTGGTGCGTTGTATTTACTAAGCTGGGATCTCCAGTCCTGCCGGTGTTGTTACTGCCACGGTTAAACTGACCTCTGATCCTCTTCCTTCCGTCTGTGTTCCAGTGAATGAACTGATCTGAGAACTGATCTTAAACTGACTGATCCTCTTCCTTCCGTTTGTGTTCCAGTGAATGAACTGATCTGAGAACTGATCTTAAACTGACTGATCCTTTTCCTTCCGTCTGTGTTCCAGTGAATGAACTGATCTAAGAACTGATCTTAAACTGACTGATCCTTTTCCTTCCGTCTGTGTTCCAGTGAATGAACTGATCCTCAAACAGAAACAGAGACACGAGGAGAAGAGGCTAAAGTTGGACCATCCTGTAAGATCCACACACACACACACACACACACACACACACACAGAAACCTCTAATCTCCATATTCTAACTGCTTGTGTGTTTTTTTTTCATAAATGATGCCCTATTATTATTTGATCATGCCACGGCACGTCACACAAAGGAATCCAACACGTAGCAGATCTACAAGCTCTCAACGCGTCGCTTCGCGCTGCGTTTCCAGCTTGCAGATCTGCAGTGATGTGAATAGGTTTTCAATGTAATGAGTCTCAGGATGCAGGGATGGTCTTTTAAATGAGTCCCAGTTTCTATGTCAGTCGTTCTTCGATTTTTCAAAAATAGCAGACCTACAAGCTCGTAGCGCGCCACTCGGTGGCGCGATATGAGCTTGTAGATCTGCTATTTTTCAATAGCTAAAGCACGACATGATGCTAACACCAAAATGGGTGCCCGGTCAGAATGGGTTAAATGAGTCCCAGTCCCACTTCAACGACGTTATAGGAGTCATATTTTGCCATTTTTACAAATTGCAGCATTTAACTCCCATTTCATTTTATATGGTTATAATGTGGTTATATTCATGTAGAAAACAGAAGAAGAAATGATTATTATAACTAAAGCTAGCAAAATAAACTAGATTAAAAAAACAGTACAGTAGTACAGTAGTGCATCCCGTGGATGCAGAGGTCGTTGTTTTATTGCATCCCTTAACTATAAACTGCGTTTTGGGATGCAAAATGCACCCTATTTTAATCTCTGTATAATACTCTGTCTGTCTGTGAACAGACACCCTGTTATCTCTCCTAAAATGGTCCTGTGTCTTGTCTTGACCCCAGACCGGCCCAAGGTGGCTGTTATCTCTGTTAAAATGGTCTTCTTGTGTTGCAGAACGGGTCCAGATGGCTGTTATCTCTGTTAAAACGGTCTTCTTGTGTTGTAGAACGGGTCCAGATGGCTGTTATCTCTGTTAAAACGGTCTTCTTGTGTTGTAGAACGGGTCCAGATGGCTGTTATCTCTGTTAAAATGGTCTTCTTGTGTTGCAGAACGGGTCCAGATGGCTGTTATCTCTGTTAAAATGGTCTTCTTGTGTTGCAGAACGGCTCCAGATGGCTGTTATCTCTGTTAAAATGGTCTTCTTGTGTTGCAGAACGGGTCCAGATGGCTGTTATCTCTGTTAAAACGGTCTTCTTGTGTTGCAGAACGGGTCCAGATGGCTGTTATCTCTGTTAAAACGGTCTTCTTGTGTTGTAGAACGGGTCCAGATGGCTGTTATCTCTGTTAAAATGGTCTTCTTGTGTTGTAGAACGGGTCCAGATGGCTGTTATCTCTGTTTAAACGGTCTTCTTGTCTTGCAGAACGGGTCCAGATGGCTGTTATCTCTGTTTAAACTGTCTTCTTGTCTTGCAGAACGGGTCCAGATGGCTGTTATCTCTGTTTAAACGGTCTTCTTGTGTTGCAGAACGGGTCCAGATGGCTGTTCCAGGACGTGCTGAGCCCGGATCAGGAGAACCTGGACCTGGCCAACGTCAACCTGATGCTGGAGCTCCTGGTGCAGAAGAAGAAGCAGCTGGAGGCGGTGAGCAAAGGAGACGACGACGTCAATCTAATAAAATGCTAAATAATGAATCTAAATGACATGACTTTAGCCTGTAGTGTGCACGCTGTCTGTAAGGTCTGGGGGTTTCAGATTAGAGTCTCTTCAGTCTTTCATTGATAATGATATATGATATGAATGCTATAGCAGAACCATTGCGGCTCAAGAATCCACCACATCCTCCTCCACCCCACTGGGAGTCTGGTGCAACGCACAGGTCCTCGCGGTACTCCTGGGCCCGGACAGGAGGCAACCCACAGAGCCTATAGTCCCTCCACATGCCAGAATTGTACCTCTCAGTCCCGGCATAGTAGTTCCGGAGTGGTTCCAAGTCTTCCAACGGATTGTGTGCGGCCCTGGTCTTTCCCTAGTGGGTCTGATCGAGGGTAGCTACTGGGGAGCTTGTAGCCTGCCACTCGGTGGCGTGCTATGAGCTTGTAACATAATGTTTAAAACACCAAAAGGTTTTCCCACCCAAAATGCGTTAAGAAGAAGGATCCGTCTACTGGCACCAAAAGGAGCTTAAAACGGTGAAGGAAATGGATTCATCGCTTTGTTTTTCTTATATTATTTACACACTGATTCAATCTGCTTCATTGGGCTTGTTGTGCTTTGCTTATACTTTGAGCCTCAAGACAACACATTAAGACCATTACCACCTCTGCCAGATGCAGTGTGACATTCAAAATAATGGTACAATTTAGTTTACGACCAAAACACGCCAAAACACAAGGAATCCTTCTAGATAATAATGTATACAATTGTTTTTTATTATGGTAAGCATGTCTGTCCAACACTTTGAGCACTTCCCCTCTGCATGAGAAGTATAATTCGAACCTAAACCGGGACAGATGTTCTGCCAAACACTTAACATTACCCCCACACCCCGAGCATAAAATAAATACAAACATAAACTCTAAGAGGAAACCCTGGTTCCAATAGCCATATTTGTGCACGTTAAAAACCTTTTTTATGTGATCACAGGCCTTTTTTCAGACTCCTAACTAAAACAAAACACCCCTCTGGCAAATCTTACCACCCAAGCCTGAACCAAAGCCAGGGAAAGCCCTTGCCAGAGCCAGAGGTATGGTTTCTCTTACGCTCCTACGTGGTTTTCATTGTGTTCTAATTCTTAAAACTGATGGATTGTATTTGTGTCTCTAAAGGAATCCCAGGCTGCCCAGAGACAGATCCTCATGGAGTTCCTCAAAGAAGCCAGGAGGAACAAGAGAGAAGTACGGAGGCGTTTTGATTGTTTTGATTTGTATCAAAGGTTCAAGATGTTTCATTGAAAAAGGAAGGGATGTCCGCACACTGAGTTGTAGCTGTCCTGTCGTATCCTGTCTCAAGATGTTTCATTGTCACATGATGCACATTGGTAAATAAAATGGTGCATTTATATAGCGCCTTTATCCAAGGCACACGTTGGCTTTGTTTGGCCTCGATGCTGGGTACGGAGTTGTCCAGGTTAGTGGACCACAGCTTCACTGGAAAACAAAGCAAAACAAGCAGTCAGACAGACATGTTCGTCAGGGTAAATGGTGCATTTATATAGCGCCTTTATCCAAGGCGCTTTTTACATAGATTGTGCATTACATTCACCCATGATGGCGGTGGAAACCATGCAAGGCACCAACCTGCACATCAGGAGCAATTGGGGGTTCAGTGTCTTGCTCAAGGACACTAACTCTGGGGGAGCCCACAGGGTTCGAACCGGCTACCTTGCGGTTACCATCCAGCCACTCTACCCACTGAGCCACCCCCCCCCCCCCATTCCACAATGGACTCAAAGTTCTCAGCCGAGTCTTTTAAGTAATTTGGATTCCACGGAAGCATGTTGCACAGTGAAAGAGAACCCATCTTCAACCTCTCAATGTGTTGGCTTGTAGATGGGCTAGTTTAGGTTTTACGGCCGCTAATTGTTGAATCAAACGATCGACTCTGCTTAATACGCTAAACCCAGCCTTTTGTTTTATGTGTTTAATTCGCCGTATTTTTAATAATTAAAAAGAAACAGCGACGGGTCATTTTTCACGGATCAAAAGCCCAAATACTTCAGCATATGCTTTAAAGGTAATAAAACAATCTCGGCAGCGTAGAATATTTGATTAAAATGCGGGTAACGCGTTTTATGGAGTCAAACTGTTACGATTAGAGCATTTGAAGTGGTCAAATTAGCAACATGTTCGGAAGAATCTTCCATAAGATAAACATAATGGTCTCGGATGTTTCATATAAAAACAAAGGTGATTTCTTCACCTGGTTTGCAGTAATGTAGAACAGCAGGAACAATATTTCTAAAACATCATTTTACATATTGTGTTAATTGTTGAGTTAATTTGATTATTGGGTCCTAGACCAGAAATTGCTGATATGATAAATAACTAAAAGGGTAACATTTATTATCTTAAAAAGAAGAATTATAATAATAATTATATAAGATTTAATAAAATTGATTCGTGGTAATTTAACTCTCAAGTAAAACATGAACAGGTTTTTTAACCCATTCTGGGCGTGAACCCATGTTGGTGTTAGCATCATGTTATGCTTTAGCTATTGAAAAATAGCAGATCTACAAGCTCATAGCGCGCCACCGAGTGGCGCGCTACGAGCTTGTAGGTCTGCTATTTTTGAAAAATCGAAGAGCGACTGACATTTTTAGAATCTGTCCTCAGGTTAGAATGGGTTAATCAGACCAGTGTGTGTCCAGTGGAAACCTCGTATGAATCTGATCTCAGGTCAGAATGGGTTAATACCGTGGCTATATCTGGGACTTGATGTGGCTACAGCCGGTCTGGTTGATGACAACCATACTTTACAAAACAATCTCTGCTACTGTACTATAATAAGATTATTATTGTACTAGGCCTAGTATGAAGGAAGAAAGTGGAATATCCGCTTCACGATATAATTCTGCTCCCCGCGTTTTTGCATCGTCCAAGGACACATAGGCTCTGATTCGTGCAATATTTCTAAGGTGAAAAAAGGCAATCTTGGTAACATGATTAATGTGTGAATTAAAATTCAATTCAGAATCAATAATAACCCCCAGGTTCTTTACTGTACTGTTACTTTCTACAGTCAGGTTGCCAAGTCTGCTTAATATTGATTCTTTCTGTTCACTAGAACCGATTATAAGAACTTCTGTCTTATCCTCATTTAGCTTGAGAAAGTTCTAGGCCTAGTATGGTCGTCATGACAGAACAGCGCGTGTGCTAACCTCTGCTACTGTGTGTTTATGAGCAGAACAGGCCTGTTTATTTAAATGTCTGTCTCTCTGTGTTATTTCATCGTCAGCAACTGGAACAGCTGCAGAAGGAGCTCAACTTCCTCGAAGAGGACATCAAACGTGTCGAGGTACACGCACACACACACACACACACACACACACACACGGAGGCACTAATTATGCAAATTGAAGACGTTGTATGAATGAAACAATATAAATGTATCACTTGTACTGTACCTGCATTCTTCTTACTTACCGTACTAACAAATCTTTCTTTTCTGTTATCCTCAATTTGAGTTGAAATTCCAATCGGTTTACTTTGTGTATCATATCTATGCTCGCCCATGTTGTGCACCCACTAGTAAAAGGTCCTTCACAGGATGTTTGCCTATTTATTAGTAATAAAATGTAGTGTGCCCCCTGCTGCTGTTACTCAGGTATCGGTCCATGGGTGGATCATCTGATTAATGCCAAGCACTCTTTTAGTCAAATGACCACGAGTGGCCTGAACATCGCCGACATGACAAAGAGCAAAGCCAAACAACTTTCTAAATATTGCTCTGTCCCCCATCACACACAAGTGTTTGGTCAAACCACGTGACTTCCATTGGAAAAGCATCGGGGCGGGGCCATGAAACACAGGCAGAGCACAGAACAGTTGTTCTTTATGTGTGTACGAAGCCTAACCCTGTTACATTTGTTTCCCTGTAAACTAATATGTATTTGTGGATTCTAAATAAAGAACCTAAAATGTGTGTGTGTGTGTGTGTTCCCCAGGAGATGAGTGGGCTGTACTCGCCACTGATGGAGGCGGAGTGTACGGTGCCTAATGTGGAGGCTCCCTCACCTGCGCCCAGGTACACACTCACTAGTACACACCTATACACCTGGCCCAGGTACACACTCACTGCACACCTATACACCTGGCCCAGGTACCCACTCACTGCACACCTATACACCTGGTCCAGGTACACACTCACTGCACACCTATACACCTGGTCCAGGTTCACACTCACTATACACCTATACACCTGGCCCAGGTACACACTCACTGCACACCTATACACCTGGCCCAGGTACACACTCACTGCACACCTATACACCTGGCCCAGGTACACACTCACTGCACACCTATACACCTGGTCCAGGTACACACTCACTACACACCTATACACCTGGTCCAGGTACACACTCACTGCACACCTATACACCTGGTCCAGGTACACACTCACTACACACCTATACACCTGCGCCCAGGTACACACTCACTGCACACCTATACACCTGGCCCAGGTACACACTCACTGCACACCTATACACCTGGTCCAGGTACACACTCACTACACACCTATACACCTGGTCCAGGTACACACTCACTGCACACCTATACACCTGGCCCAGGTACACACTCACTGCACACCTATACACCTGGCCCAGGTACACACTCACTGCACACCTATACACCTGGCCCAGGTACACACTCACTGCACACCTATACACCTGGCCCAGGTACACACTCACTGCACACCTATACACCTGGTCCAGGTACACACTCACTACACACCTATACACCTGGTCCAGGTACACACTCACTGCACACCTATACACCTGGCCCAGGTACACACTCACTGCACACCTATACACCTGGCCCAGGTACACACTCACTGCACACCTATACACCTGGTCCAGGTACACACTCACTACACACCTATACACCTGGTCCAGGTACACACTCACTGCACACCTATACACCTGGCCCAGGTACACACTCACTGCACACCTATACACCTGGCCCAGGTACACACTCACTGCACACCTATACACCTGGCCCAGGTACACACTCACTGCACACCTATACACCTGGTCCAGGTACACACTCACTACACACCTATACACCTGGCCCAGGTACACACTCACTGCACACCTATACACCTGGCCCAGGTACACACTCACTGCACACCTATACACCTGGCCCAGGTACACACTCACTGCACACCTATACACCTGGCCCAGGTACACACTCACTGCACACCTATACACCTGGCCCAGGTACACACTCACTGCACACCTATACACCTGGCCCAGGTACACACTCACTGCACACCTATACACCTGGCCCAGGTACACACTCACTACACACCTATACACCTGGCCCAGGTACACACTCACTGCACACCTATACACCTGGCCCAGGTACACACTCACTACACACCTATACACCTGGCCCAGGTACACACTCACTACACACCTATACACCTGGCCCAGGTACACACTCACTACACACCTATACACCTGGTCCAGGTACACACTCACTGCACACCTATACACCTGGCCCAGGTACACACTCACTGCACACCTATACACCTGGCCCAGGTACACACTGCACTGCACACCTATACACCTGGCCCAGGTACACACTCACTACACACCTATACACCTGGCCCAGGTACACACTCACTGCACACCTATACACCTGGTCCAGGTACACACTCACTACACACCTATACACCTGGCCCAGGTACACACTCACTGCACACCTATACACCTGGTCCAGGTACACACTCACTGCACACCTATACACCTGGTCCAGGTACACACTCACTGCACACCTATACACCTGGCCCAGGTACACACTCACTGCACACCTATACACCTGGCCCAGGTACACACTATAGACCGATTCCGTAGCGGGTCTCATGGTCGCAGCCTACGTATTTCCTGTAGGCGGACTCGACGTAGCTGCGGGGTTTAAACCCTCACCAGGCGCACCTCTTCCACTACAGTGAACGGCAGAGTGACTGATGTTAGTTTGCCTCAAACTTTACTCCTTTACCTGCTTTTTTACTAACACTAACATTACAAAGATGCCCAGAACATCGAGATGAACCGGTGTAGTTTATGGCTGCTCAAACAGTAGTGGCAACATAAAAATAAAAATAAAACGGAATGTCTAATATCCACTGCGGTGGCGGAGACCAGAGCCATTGAGTAATGGTTGAGACGAAGCAGTGAAAGATACATAACGCCAGTCTTACCCAATACCAAATCTTTCTGTTTTATTAACACAAGGCTGCTGTACTTTATACCTCATACTTTAAATGCTTAGTATGAGGTATAAAATACAGCAGACTTGTGTTCATAAAACAGAAAGATTGGGTATTGTGTAAGACTGACATTGTGTATCTTTCAGGACCTTTCACTGCTTTGTCTCAACCATTACTCAATGGCTCTGGTCTCAGCCACCGCGGTGGATATTTTGTCATTACGTATTTATTAATTTTTTATGTTGCCACTACTGTTGGAGCAGCCATAAACTACACAGGTTCATCTCGATGTTCTGGACATCTTTGTAATGTTAGTGTTAGTAAAAAAGCAGGTAAAGGAGTAAAGTTTGAGGCAAACTAACATCAGTCACTCTGCCGTTCACTGTAGTGGAAGAGGTGCGCCTGGTGAGGGTTTAAACCCGCAGCTACGTCGAGTCCGCCTACAGGAAATACGTAGGCTGCGACCATGAAACCCGCTACGGAATCGGTCTATACACCTGCGCCCAGGTACACACTCACTACACAACTGAATTGTATAGAGGGTATGCACATTCATGATCTTCCCATAAGGACACGCCCCCCCCTCATCTAGACTAGAGTGGCAAAACATTGAGCAGCATGGATGGAGTGTTGGAGTTTGGAAGCGCTCGTTGGAAATCACTCAACCGTCCTGCGTACCACCTGTTTCTAAATGTCACATACAGTAATGCAGGAGGCAGCAAAATGTTGTGTTATTGAAAGCAAGCACTTCCAAACTCTGACTTACTTAACCCATTCTGACCGGGCACCCATTTTGGTGTTGGCATCATGTCATGCTTTAGCTATTGAAAAATAGCAGATCTACAAGCTCATATCGCGCCACCGAGTGGCGCGATACGAGCTTGTAGGTCTGCTATTTTTGAAAAATGGAAGAACGACTGACATTTTTTAGAATCTGATCTCAGGTCAGAATGGGTTCATCAGACCAGTGTGTGTCCGGCGGAAACCTCGTATGAATCTGATCTCAGGTCAGAATGCGTTAATCTTACTCATCCCATGGCCTAGGGGGCCATAGGGGTGTCATGGTGGATGCTTGGTCAGTCAGGGATCTCCAGTGCTCTCGGTCTTCAGCTGTGCATAGCAGGGTCCGTAAGCTGCAGCCAGTCCACTCCTTGATGTTGTCCGTCCAGGACTTTCTCTGCCTGCCTCTTCTCCGCTTCCCCTCCACTGTGCTCTGACACTCTGACAGAAAGTAGCTCATAACGTTTCTATGGTGGATTTTTATGAAACAAAAACTTTGCAGATAGAGGATAATTCAAGCTTTTTGTACAGCTGCAATGTTGGTGAGTTTAACATTGTTTAATGCAATCAGACAGGACTTTTCTGTTTGGATGTATGGGCTGTCAAGGCCAGAAAGTCGCTTGTGGGCGTTCCCGCATAACTTCCAGGTACGATGATGTCACACGCATAATACCCTCTATTCTATAAACCGGGTTCATCTGCCTGGCGGTGTCATTATGTAGCCTTTATGTGCTCCATGAGGGCTAAACAGAGTAGGTGATGCTACAAATTAAATTCTGCACAACCATACCACACCAGCAGATGTTGGTGTAACGCTGGTGTAAGAGCCTCATTATTGCACCCAATGACTGCTATAGACAAGTGGAAAATGGGTTGAAATACTTTAGAGAGGTTAATGAAGGTTTGTTGGGTGAGGTTTGGAGCCGGGAAGCTCTTCCTCAGACCTTTACTCAACAACGGGAGCGTGACACCGCGTGGGACATTAATATTACAACACACACCACATACTGTCACGGTGTGTCCCTTCAGGCTGCCATAGATCTGTCACGCCGAATCACTTTCCATTGGTGATATAATGGCTGAAATATTGAAACGATGTACAGTTACTTACAGTATGCTTTTTTTTCTTTTTTCTCTTTGACGAGCAGCAGCAGCAGTATTTTGGACGTGAGCGACTACAGCCAGCCTCCAGGCTTCGGAGGGACGTCCCAGGCCAGCCAGGTAAAGAAACACGCCCTCTTATTTCACCATTTATATATACGTTTATCTATATACGTATCTATATACATATATCTATCATATCGTTGCTGTCGGGCAGAATCCTTCCTATCGCCATATTTATTCAGATTTTTTACATTTTATTTAGTTGTAAATGACTGACAGTTTTCTGAAATACCTAATGTTTCTAGGCCTATATCACTCAATATTTCATGCCAAGGACTCCAACAGTTATATGTAATTGCCCGCCGACCCCCATCTCAAAATATGTTGTTCCAGGGGCCATCCCCAAGAAGCAAAAGTTTGAGTAAAATCAGTCGCTCTGAAAGAATATTCCATGGTTTGCGCAACATTTTCACGACTTTTAGTAGACCTAAAAGCTCGTAGCGCGCCACTGTAGATCTGCTATTTTTCAATAGCTAAATTATAACATAAGCTTAAATGTTTTACTCCATAAAACGCGTAACCCGCATTGTAATCAAATATGCTACACTGCCGAGATAGTTTTATTACCTTTAGAGCATACGCTGAATTATTTGGGCTTTTGATCTGTGAAAATTCGGCGATAAAAGGTTCCTCCGTTTGTTATGAACGATCGCACCACCCGCCATCTTGGTGCGCCACAAGACCGCCCCACAAGACCCTCCTCCATGAGGAGTTGTACCCCGTTCATTTGCATTGGCCTCAATTTCCCAGAAGCCCTAGCAGCCCACAGCATGTGTTGATTTCCGGTTTCGTCATCATAACATGAAGGTCTCGTCTCCAGCTCCGCGGCAAAGACGGAGTTTCTTTTTAATTATTATAATATGGCGGATTAAACACATAAAACAATAGGCGGGAATGTCGTATTACGCGCGGTGGAACCCTGGATTAAACAATTAGCGTCCGTCAAACTGTTAAATACATGAATGTATTTATACGTTTCCCAGCAGGGTAAAAGACAGACATAGTACAACATTAATGTGTATTTTGTACCTTTCCCAGACGGGTAAAAGACAGACGTGGTACAACATTAATGTGTATTTTGTACCTTTCCCAGACGTGTAAAAGACAGACGTGGTACAACATTAATGTGTATTTTGTGCGTTTCCCAGCAGGGTAAAAGACAGACGTGGTACAACATTAATGTGTATTTTGTGCGTTTCCCAGCAGGGTAAAAGACAGACGTGGTACAACATTAATGTGTATTTATATGTTTCCCAGACGGGTAAAAGACAGACGTGGTACAACATTAATGTGTATTTATATGTTTCCCAGCAGGGTAAAAGACAGACGTGGTACAACATTAATGTGTATTTATACGTTTCCCAGACGGGTAAAAGACAGACGTGGTACAACATTAATGTGTATTTATATGTTTCCCAGCAGGGTAAAAGACAGACGTGGTACAACATTAATGTGTATTTATATGTTTCCCAGACGGGTAAAAGACAGACGTGGTACAACATTAATGTGTATTTATATGTTTCCCAGACGGGTAAAAGACAGACGTGGTACAACATTAATGTGTATTTATACGTTTCCCAGACGGGTAAAAGACAGACGTGGTACAACATTAATGTGTATTTATATGTTTCCCAGACGGGTAAAAGACAGACGTGGTACAACATTAATGTGTATTTATATGTTTCCCAGACGGGTAAAAGACAGACGTGGTACAACATTAATGTGTATTTATATGTTTCCCAGACGGGTAAAAGACAGACGTGGTACAACATTAATGTGTATTTATATGTTTCCCAGACGGGTAAAAGACAGACGTGGTACAACATTAATGTGTATTTATATGTTTCCCAGCAGGGTAAAAGACAGACGTGGTACAACATTAATGTGTATTTATATGTTTCCCAGACGGGTAAAAGACAGACGTGGTACAACATTAATGTGTATTTATATGTTTCCCAGACGGGTAAAAGACAGACGTGGTACAACATTAATGTGTATTTATATGTTTCCCAGACGGGTAAAAGACAGACGTGGTACAACATTAATGTGTATTTATATGTTTCCCAGACGGGTAAAAGACAGACGTGGTACAACATTAATGTGTATTTATATGTTTCCCAGACGGGTAAAAGACAGACGTGGTACAACATTAATGTGTATTTATATGTTTCCCAGACGGGTAAAAGACAGACGTGGTACAACATTAATGTGTATTTATATGTTTCCCAGACGGGTAAAAGACAGACGTGGTACAACATTAATGTGTATTTATATGTTTCCCAGACGGGTAAAAGACAGACGTGGTACAACATTAATGTGTATTTATATGTTTCCCAGACGGGTAAAAGACAGACGTGGTACAACATTAATGTGTATTTATACGTTTCCCAGACGGGTAAAAGACAGACGTGGTACAACATTAATGTGTATTTATATGTTTCCCAGACGGGTAAAAGACAGACGTGGTACAACATTAATGTGTATTTATATGTTTCCCAGACGGGTAAAAGACAGACGTGGTACAACATTAATGTGTATTTATATGTTTCCCAGACGGGTAAAAGACAGACGTGGTACAACATTAATGTGTATTTATATGTTTCCCAGACGGGTAAAAGACAGACGTGGTACAACATTAATGTGTATTTATATGTTTCCCAGACGGGTAAAAGATAGACGTGGTACAACATTAATGTGTATTTATATGTTTCCCAGACGGGTAAAAGACAGACGTGGTACAACATTAATGTGTATTTATATGTTTCCCAGACGGGTAAAAGATAGACGTGGTACAACATTAATGTGTATTTATACGTTTCCCAGACGGGTAAAAGACAGACGTGGTACAACATTAATGTGTATTTATATGTTTCCCAGACGGGTAAAAGACAGACGTGGTACAACATTAATGTGTATTTATATGTTTCCCAGACGGGTAAAAGACAGACGTGGTACAACATTAATGTGTATTTTGTACCTTTCCCAGACGGGTAAAAGACAGACGTGGTACAACAGCACACTGGCGTCGCGGCGGAAGAGGCTGACGGCCCACTTCGAGGACCTGGAGCAGTGCTACTTCTCCAACAGAATGTCTCGCATCACGGGTACGGAAACGCTCGCCAAAAAACACACAAGCTTGCGGTGGGTCTTGCTTATAGGGGGGACTGTCACCTGGGGGAGTCCCCAGGTGACAGTGAGTGACGTGACCATTTAAGGACTTTTGAGACCTTTTTAATACCTAAAACAAAAAGAAAGAAAAGACAAAAAACATTACTGCATCAAGGGAAAATGGACGATCTACAAGCTCACAATGTCTCACATTGCGAGGTGTTGTGAGCTTGTAGATCTGCTGTTTTCACAATATAAAAGAACAAAAAAACCTAAACTGAACTCCTACAATTCCAAGTGCTTCTCAGGGTTCAAACGTGAATGTTTTTCTTTTTGGGAGTCCCAGCCTGAAAAGGTTGAGAACCCCTGCTCTCTAGTGCATCATCATGTGTGACTAAATTTGACTGAGGGACTGCCATTGGATTTTGTTTGAATTTTAGTTTTTTCATGTCATATGAAAACAGGGAATCATAGCTTCAAATTGACATATTGGTTGTAAAGTTTGACCCACCAGTTTTGGAGATATGGCTTATAGAGTGATGTCTTGCAGAAAACAGAGAATTGAGAAAACAGGCTTGAAAGGTTCACTTCTGTGGTCTCTAACATTACACCTAGCTACATGTTTAAGCATTTATGTCATAATTACATGTCTTCTGTGGTTTCTAACATTACACCTAGCTACATGTTTAAGCATTTATTTCATATTTACATGTCTTATGTGGACTAACATTACACCTAGCTACATGTTTAAGCATTTATTTCATATTTACATGTCTTCTGTGGTTTCTAACATTACACCTAGCTACATGTTTAAGCATTTATTTCATATTTACATGTCTTCTGTGGACTCTAACATTACACCTAGCTACATGTTTAAGCATTTATTTCATATTTACATGTCTTCTGTGGACTCTAACATTACACATAGCTACATGTTTAAGCATTTATTTCATATTTACATGTCTTCTGTGGACTCTAACATTACACCTAGCTACATGTTTAAGCATTTATTTCATATTTACATGTCAATTTCAGCTCTGACACTTATTTCAGACATGCTCTAGTATGTGAAGAGTTTTTCTCCTCTGGTGAAAAGCTGGAATCTGCGCGATGGCAGGCTCAGTCAAATCTGGTCACATGTGTTCTAACGGCTGCCTGTGTTGTTCGTGTGTGTCTTCATTCAGACGAAGGCCGGAACCTCAACCAGCTGGATGACTTCATGGAGTGTCTGTCCAAGTTCACGCGCTACAACTCAGTCCGACCGCTGGCCACCCTCTCCTACGCCAGTGACCTGTACAACGGCTCCAGTATCGTCTCCAGGTGTGTGTGTGTGTGTGTGTGTGTGTGTGTGTGTGTGTGTGCGTGTGCGTAACTGCTGACCACCCTCTCCTATGCCAGTGACCTCGACGATGGCCCCAGTATCGTCTCCTGGTATTTGCTCAACACATGTTCATCTTTTAAAAAAACGCTGTTCTGAAAACACATCTGCTCATGAAAGCCTTCCCCTAGAATCACCTCATCTCATTTCACCATTTTGTTGATTCTTCATATCGATGAGTCAACCACCAACCCGCCCCGGGATCCTTTGCAGACTCGCTCCCAATCTTCCGGTATTGGTATTTTACTTTCTTAAAAAACATTAAAAAATAAAGTACCGGTACTTCCACCACTGCAAATCAGTCCGCGCCAGACTGATGTCAGGCTCATGTCATGTCCAGGATTAATGAGGATTAAAATAAAACGCAACAATATGCAGTCCTGGGAACTGTTTGGACGGCATCGTACGCCACAACGGAGCCAAGCTTCAGTCTTCATTTCACAACAACATGCCGTCGTCTTGATTGCAGTAGCATGGCTGTCATTAGATCAGTGGTTCTCAACCAGTGGTCCGGGGACCACCGGTGGTCCTTGAGGCTGGTTCTAGGTGGTCCCTGCAGCTAAATTGAGAGTTTCTAACCCTTATAGATCTTTAACCCATTCTGACCTGAGATCAGATTCATACGAGGTTTCCACTGGACACACACTGGTCTGATGAACCCATTCTGACCTGAGATCAGATTCTAAAAATGTCAGTCGTTCTTTGATTTTAAAAAAAATAGCAGACCTACAAGCTCGTGATATGAGCTTGTAGATCTGCTATTTTTCAATAGGTAAAGCACGACATGATGCTAACACCAAAACGGGTTCCCGTTCAGAATGGGTTAAACTCTTGAGAGTGTAAAATGAAACCATTTGTTTTCGTGTTACGCTCTCAAGAGTTAAATTATTGTTAAACATCTGCATCACTACAAGAAGGCTAAAAAATTAGAGAATGTGGGAGAATTGTTATTTTGATCGTTTGCCAACAGCATGGAATCGTGGACAAAATCTCATCCAACTACAGCAAAATATTATTTCGTTTTGGGTCTGAGAGGCTAATTGTCATCAAATGGTGGTCCGTGGATCAAATGGTGGTCCCTGGATCAAATGGTGGTCCCTGGATCATATGGGTCTGAGAGGCTAAATGTCATCAAATGGTGGTCCCTGGATCAAATGGGTCTGAGAGGCTAAATGTCATCAAATGGTGGTCCCTGGATCATATGGGTCTGAGAGGCTAAATGTCATCAAATGGTGGTCCCTGGATCAAATGGTGGTCCCTGGATCAAATGGGTCTGAGAGGCTAAATGTCATCAAATGGTGGTCCCTGGATCAAATGGTGGTCCCTGGATCAAATGGGTTTGAGAGGCTAAATGTCATCAAATGGTGGTCCCTGGATCATATGGGTCTGAGAGGCTAAATGTCATCAAATGGTGGTCCCTGGATCAAATGGTGGTCCCTGGATCAAATGGGTCTGAGAGGCTAAATGTCATCAAATGGTGGTCCCTGGATCAAATGGTGGTCCCTGGATCAAATGGGTTTGAGAGGCTAAATGTCATCAAATGGTGGTCCCTGGATCAAATGGGTTTGAGAGGCTAAATGTCATCAAATGGTGGTCCCTGGATCAAATGGGTCTGAGAGGCTAAATGTCATCAAATGGTGGTCCCTGGATCAAATGGTGGTCCCTGGATCAAATGGTGGTCCCTGGATCAAATGGGTCTGAGAGGCTAAATGTCATCAAATGGTGGTCCCTGGATCAAATGCTGAATTAATTATGGGCCTTGATATTAAAAAGATTGAAAACCACTGCATTAGATGCCAGAAGAACCAACCGCAAGCACTTATCAGTTGTGACCACTAGAGGGGGCACTTGGCCTTGTTTTCCTCCCAATGTAGCAGAGGGGAAACCTGAGATGAGGGGGGAGCGAACACCAGAATCCTTGTTTATAGACATCAAAGAAATGGTTCAAAATAAAATAGGGCCAAAGTGGTTTAAACCCCTTTTTGATACAGACATTGTAGAAAATATAGTATTAATGATTTGCCATTTTTCTTTGTGTTTCAGTATTGAGTTTGACCGCGACTGTGACTATTTCGCCATTGCTGGCGTAACCAAGAAGATCAAGGTGTTTGAGTACGGCACGGTGATCCAGGACGCCGTGGACATCCACTACCCGGTCAACGAGATGACCTGCAACTCCAAAATCAGGTACGAGAAGAAGGCTCTGCTCATACTGGCTCTTACAGGCCAGTCCACGCCAACAATACCTCCTGCTTCATCTGTCTCTCAGCTAGGGGGTCCTTGGGCTGAAAACCGCTAATGACCCCTAAATTGAATGGGACAAAATGACATATTGAGCCTATACACGCAGTATAGAGCACCGAAGTCTGATGTCACTTTCAGTAGAGGGTGTCAGTCCCCAGGTTCATGTATTTTTTTTGTTGCATTGAAATCGCCATAGGAGGATTTTTAGATTGCTTCATATAAGAACTGTGTTTGAAAAATAAACATGTCATCCCGGCCGCTTCACTCATATGGATATGAAGAATCAACTGACTGAGAGAAAACGCTAATGTTACTGCTACTGAATTAGTTACATTTTCGCTAGAAGCAGACTGTATCATATATGAGTGACTGACTGTTGCAAACGATACAGAGACACCTCCCTGACAATAACGCCGAGACAGCTTGTTTATTTTTGGACCACAACGCTTATAGTAGACGATATTAAGATCACCCCATGTTATTCTCCATAGCGAAATTACTTCCGCGAACCAGGGGAATCGAAGGGATGAGCGAGTTACGTCAGGACTTCGGTGCTCTATAAGCCTTCCCCCAGTAGGCTACCTTTACATTCAGTAGATCCTGTGATCTTCTGTGGCCAGATGTAATTTCCTGGGGTCTAGTAGGACTATAGTAAATAATACAAAAATAAATCACCATCAAATGTTGTAAAAAAATACATATTTCGCCCCATGCTCGAATGCGCCCCCCCCCCCCCCCCCCCCCCCCCCCTGTCAAAAAGAGCTAAAATCCCTAAAACGAAAGAAAGCAGCAAATGAAAAAAAAAAAAACATCATCTTTTACTCATCTTTTACTTTCTCTAATAACAACCTAAAACATGAACCTTGGTTGAAAAAAACTACAGTTGTCCTTTAACCCACTCTGGGCGTGAACCCCTTTTGGTGTTTTAATGTTATACTTTAGCTATTGAAAAATAGCAGCTCTACAAGCTATGAACTTGTAGGACTGCTATGCCAGTGCCCTACAACGGCTCCAGTATCGTCTCCAGGTGTGTGTGTGTGTGTGTGTGTGTGTGTGTGTGTGTGTACGCGTGTGTGCGTAACCGCTGACCACCCTCTCCTATGCCAGTGACCTCTACACATGTTCATCTTTTAAAAAACGCTGTTCTGAAAACACATCTGCTCATGAAAGCCTTCCCCTAGAATCACCTCATCTCATTTCAACATTTTGTTGATTCTTCCGGTATTGGTATTTTACTTTCTTAAAAACATTAAAAATAAAGTACCGGTACTTCCACCACTGCAAATCAGTCCGCGCCAGCCTGATGTCAGGCTCATGTCATGTCCAGGATTAATGAGGATTAAAATAAAACGCAACAATATGCAGTCTGGGAACTGTTTGGACGGCATCGTACACCACAAGAGTCATTTTATGGTGATTTATTTTTGTATTATTTACTATAGTCCTAATAAACCCCAGGAAATGTTGCTCTACAAGCTATGAACTTGTAGGACTGCTATTTTTTTCTTATCGTGAAAATGTGCCTCAAATCTTTGAATATATATTATTCTTTTCAGAGTTTCAGTTTTTAACTCAAATCTTTATTTCCGGGGGTCCCTGGAACAACATATTTTCGGTGGCATATTACATCATTTCTGGGGGTCCTTGACATGAAATATTGAGAACCACTGATACAGAAACATGAGGTTTTTCAGAAAAAAGGAATAGGTCGGGACACAGATTGAGACGTTGATCGAAAGTTTACTTCAAAAAATAAATAAACGCCTTCTAAATCCTAAACGTTTTCTGAAATATCAGTGGTGCTCAATATTTCATGACAAGGACCCCAGAATCTATCTGTAATTGTAATTGTATTGTATTGTAATTGTTGTTCCAGGACCCCCGCCAGAAGCAAAGATTTGAGTTAAAAATGTTCGCTCTGAAAGAATCAAAGAATATATATTCAAAGATTTGCGCCGCATATTCACTATTTTTCAAAAACAGCAGACCTACAAGCTCGTAGCGCGGCACTCGGTTGTTGCAGTTACCACAAAAACCTTTTCTTTCTGTTTACCGTTGAGCAGCTGTATCAGCTGGAGCAGTTACCACAAGAACCTGTTGGCCAGCAGTGACTACGAGGGAACGGTCATCCTGTGGGACGGATTCACCGGCCAGCGCTCCAAGGTGTACCAGGTAAGACCTGCAGCCTGGCACCATTACTATAGAGTGTACCAGGTAAGACCTGCAGCCTGGCACCATTACTATAGAGTGTACCAGGTATGACCTGCAGCCTGGCACCATTACTATAGGTGTACCAGGTAAGACCTGCAGCCTGTCACCATTACTATAGGTGTACCAGGTAAGACCTGCAGCCTGTCACCATTACTATAGGTGTACCAGGTAAGACCTGCAGCCTGTCACCATTACTATAGGTGTACCAGGTAAGACCTGCAGCCTGGCACCATTACTATAGAGTGTACCAGGTAAGACCTGCAGCCTGTCACCATTACTATAGGTGTACCAGGTAAGACCTGCAGCCTGGCACCATTACTATAGGTGTACCAGGTAAGACCTGCAGCCTGGCACCATTACTATAGGTGTACCAGGTAAGACCTGCAGCCTGGCACCATTACTATAGGTGTACCAGGTATGACCTGCAGCCTGGCACCATTACTATAGGTGTACCAGGTAAGACCTGCAGCCTGTCACCATTACTATAGAGTGTACTAGGTAAGACCTGCAGCCTGTCGCCATTACTATAGAGTGTACCAGGTATGACCTGCAGCCTGGCGCCATTACTATAGGTGTACCAGGTAAGACCTGCAGCCTGTCACCATTACTATAGAGTGTACCAGGTAAGACCTGCAGCCTGTCGCCATTACTATAGGTGTACCAGGTAAGACCTGCAGCCTGGCACCATTACTATAGGTGTACCAGGTAAGACCTGCAGCCTGGCGCCATTACTATAGGTGTACCAGGTAAGACCTGCAGCCTGGCGCCATTACTATAGAGTGTACCAGGTAAGACCTGCAGCCTGTCACCATTACTATAGAGTGTACCAGGTAAGACCTGCAGCCTGTTGCCATTACTATAGGTGTACCAGGTATGACCTGCAGCCTGTTGCCATTACTATAGGTGTACCAGGTAAGACCTGCAGCCTGGCACCATTACTATAGGTGTACCAGGTATGACCTGCAGCCTGGCACCATTACTATAGGTGTACCAGGTAAGACCTGCAGCCTGTTGCCATTACTATAGAGTGTACCAGGTAAGACCTGCAGCCTGTCGCCATTACTATAGAGTGTACCAGGTATGACCTGCAGCCTGGCGCCATTACTATAGGTGTACCAGGTAAGACCTGCAGCCTGGCACCATTACTATAGGTGTACCAGGTATGACCTGCAGCCTGGCACCATTACTATAGAGTGTACCAGGTAAGACCTGCAGCCTGTCGCCATTACTATAGAGTGTACCAGGTATGACCTGCAGCCTGGCGCCATTACTATAGGTGTACCAGGTAAGACCTGCAGCCTGGCACCATTACTATAGAGTGTACCAGGTAAGACCTGCAGCCTGGCACCATTACTATAGGTGTACCAGGTAAGACCTGCAGCCTGTCACCATTACTATAGGTGTACCAGGTAAGACCTGCAGCCTGTCACCATTACTATAGGTGTACCAGGTAAGACCTGCAGCCTGTCACCATTACTATAGGTGTACCAGGTAAGACCTGCAGCCTGTCACCATTACTATAGGTGTACCAGGTAAGACCTGCAGCCTGGCACCATTACTATAGAGTGTACCAGGTAAGACCTGCAGCCTGTCACCATTACTATAGGTGTACCAGGTATGACCTGCAGCCTGTCGCCATTACTATAGGTGTACCAGGTAAGACCTGCAGCCTGTCACCATTACTATAGAGTGTACCACCAGGTAAGACCTGCAGCCTGGCACCATTACTATAGAGTGTACCAGGTAAGACCTGCAGCCTGGCACCATTACTATAGAGTGTACCAGGTAAGACCTGCAGCCTGGCACCATTACTATAGGTGTACCAGGTAAGACCTGCAGCCTGGCACCATTACTATAGAGTGTACCAGGTAAGACCTGCAGCCTGGCACAATTACTATAGGTGTACCAGGTAAGACCTGCAGCCTGGCACCATTACTATAGGTGTACCAGGTAAGACCTGCAGCCTGGCACCATTACTATAGGTGTACCAGGTATGACCTGCAGCCTGTCGCCATTACTATAGGTGTACCAGGTAAGACCTGCAGCCTGGCACCATTACTATAGGTGTACCAGGTATGACCTGCAGCCTGTCGCCATTACTATAGAGTGTACCAGGTAAGACCTGCAGCCTGGCACCATTACTATAGGTGTACCAGGTATGACCTGCAGCCTGGCACCATTACTATAGGTGTACCAGGTAAGACCTGCAGCCTGTCACCATTACTATAGGTGTACCAGGTAAGACCTGCAGCCTGGCACCATTACTATAGGTGTACCAGGTAAGACCTGCAGCCTGTCACCATTACTATAGGTGTACCAGGTAAGACCTGCAGCCTGGCACCATTACTATAGGTGTACCAGGTAAGACCTGCAGCCTGTCACCATTACTATAGGTGTACCAGGTAAGACCTGCAGCCTGGCGCCATTACTATAGAGTGTACCAGGTAAGACCTGCAGCCTGTCACCATTACTATAGGTGTACCAGGTAAGACCTGCAGCCTGGCGCCATTACTATAGAGTGAACCAGGTAAGACCTGCAGCCTGGCACCATTACTATAGGTGTACCAGGTAAGACCTGCAGCCTGGCGCCATTACTATAGGTGTACCAGGTAAGACCTGCAGCCTGTCGCCATTACTATAGGTGTACCAGGTAAGACCTGCAGCCTGTCGCCATTACTATAGAGTGAACCAGGTAAGACCTGCAGCCTGTCGCCATTACTATAGGTGTACCAGGTAAGACCTGCAGCCTGCCACCATTACTATAGAGTGAACCAGGTATGACCTGCAGCCTGGCACCATTACTATAGGTGTACCAGGTAAGACCTGCAGCCTGGCACCATTACTATAGAGTGAACCAGGTATGACCTGCAGCCTGTCGCCATTACTATAGGTGTACCAGGTATGACCTGCAGCCTGTCACCATTACTATAGGTGTACCAGGTATGACCTGCAGCCTGGCACCATTACTATAGGTGTACCAGGTAAGACCACCATTAGCACATCATCGCCCCGATTGCAATTAGTGATGTTAATGGTTAATAGTCCACTTGCCAGAATGTGAACCCAGGCATGTTGAGTACACCAACGTTTTATGTTAGAAATGTTGAGTATGGGTCCCCAGCATGTAGAAACTGCCGGATGCTAACTTGCATAATTAATAATTAAGCCCATTATAAATAAAATAAAGACATTTAAATTATATTGTGCATGTCATGTGCATGTCATCACCTGCACACCAGATTAGAGGAATTTTCAAAATATGGATAAAATAAAATAAAGAATATATAAAATAAAAAAAAGGAAAGGGGAAAGCAGCATCATGGAATTGTAAAACTAAAGACGCGCTCGCTGTGTTCCTTTTTTTCCAGGAGCACGAAAAGAGATGTTGGAGCGTCGACTTCAATCTGATGGATCCCAAACTCTTAGCTTCTGGTTCTGACGACGCTAAAGGTAACTTGACAATGGAGCTTTTTCTTACATCCCAGAGGTTTCAACCTTGTGCAGTCAGTGGATTCAGGGCAGATAAGGATGTTTTCTGTCTGTCTGTCCCTATGTGTGTCTGTTTAGAGTAGGACCTATTGACCTCTGCCGGGCCATTCACCCTACAATTTACAATTTAGGCATTTAGCAGACGCTCTTAATCCAGAGCGACTTACATTAAGCAAGAACAAAAAGCATGGGAATACATCACAAAAAAGCATTTATCATGAAACATGCGTAAGCTAAGAAAGTAACGCACCCATTGACTACTGCAGCGCGCGCACACACACACACACACACACACACACACACACACACACCACAGACAGACAGGCCAGGAACAACTATGCTTGACCCCTGATTGACACACACACACTGTAAATCAAATCAAATCAAACTTTATTTGTATAGCACATTTCCAACGATCGAGGTCGAACCTAAGTGCTTCACATCACAGAGCATAAAAACATACATCGAGGCAAAAAGAAGACGATAGGAAGATAAATGAAAGCAAAAAATAAAAGGAAGGAAAAGGTATATATAAAATGTCAGAACAGAACAATATATCAAAAACAAAAGGCAATTCCATAAGTGCATGGGAACATAGTGCATCGGTAGGCTATGAAGGCCACGGTAAACTCAATTAGGAAACGCGATTGTTGGGACATAAAATGGGTTGATCAATTCCACCAAATATGGAGGGGACAGGTCATTTTGGGCTTTAAAAACAAACGTTAAAATCTTAAAATCAATCCTAAAACGGACAGGGAGCCAGTGGAGGGAGGCGAGTACTGGGGAGATATGGTCGTATGGCGTTCTGTACGAGCTGTAGACGTCTGATTGCTGACAGGTCGATGCCTGCATAAAGTGCATTACAATAATCGAGTCTTGAAGATATGAACACGTGAATGACTCAAGGTCATTACGGGGCAGATAGGTCTTTACCCTAGCTACGAGCTTGTAGGTCTGCAATTTAAAAAAAATCGAAGAACGACTGACATAGAAACATAGCTTTTTCAGAAAACTGTCAGGATGTAGAAGACATTTTTTTTAATCTGATCTGAGGTCAAAATGGGTTAATGGAAAACAATTCTCATGGTTGTTTGTTTTTTTTGCACCCTTTTCAGTTTTCAGAAATAATAATAAGGATGCATTTTATTTATAAAGCACTGTGCGGTTGAAAAGGGTTAAAAGCATGGGAGAAAAATAAGAATACAAATAAAAACAGCATTTACAATTCCATGGGACCCAGCTCGGTTAAACTGAAATGGTCAAGCGAAATGGTAAATGGTGCATTTATATTACTAAATATAAAGTACCTTTTATCCAAGGCGCTTGTGCATTAATTACACAATTCTTGTCATTATTGTTCACACATTCACACTCCGATGGCGGAGGAAACCATGCAAGGCACCAAGCTGCATACATACATCGGGAGCAATTCTAGGGGTTCAGAGTGTTGTTGCTCAAGAACACTTGAAGTTTGAAACTAGGTAGGAGGAGAAAATAAACAAGAGAATGCTTTGGTAAAAAACTAAAAAGGTATGGTTGTTTTTAGGTCCCTTTTTTTTAAAAGCATCAGTGAACCGTGGTACTCTCAGGTATAAGGGGTTCCACAGACATGGAGCTGGGCAGCAGAAGTAAAGGCCCGGTCGCCCCATGGTGCGGATGGATCGGTGTTGGGGACGGTTTTGGAAGAGGGGAAGCTTCGAGTGGCGGGTTTAGGGGCGATGAGTTCTTTAAAACCCATTTTTGGCGGTAACCCCTTTTGGTGTTGGCATTATGTTATGCTTTAGCTATTGAAAAATAGCAGATCTACAAGCTCATAGCACGCCACCGAGTGGCGCGCTATGAGCTTGTAGGTCTGCTATTTTTGAAAAATCGAAGAACGACTGACATAGAAACATAGCTTTTTCAGAAAACTGTCATTTTCAAACAGACATTTTTAGAATCTGATATCTGGCCTAAATGGGTTAAGGTGGGGTGGGGGGGGGGCATTGCCGTAGATGCCCTGATGTGTGACGAGGGGAATCTGGTATCCGGTCCTGATGGGGAGCCAGTGGAGAAAACGGAGGACGGGTGTAATATGGCCGTACCTTCGTTCGTCGCACTCTCATCAGGATCCTAGCAGCGCTCTTTAGAATGTACTGGAGCCTCCGGAGAGGCTCTTGCTATAAAAAACGCGAGTCTAATCCATGTGATTGACAGGAGAGATGATCAGAGGAGCAGAGTTTGTGCCACCATCATTGGAACACGGACCGAAGAATGGGTACAGTCTCTCGGTGAAGATGCAGCCGGTGAAGGAGTAGAGGTGAACTCTGGCCTCCACGTCGTAAAAGGAGACCAGACCCTCCTCATGGTCCACGAACACTTTCTGGACCTTCTCTCTCACGGGGAGGAGGACACGAGGTTCAGCCAGAGCCTGGTACTCCTCTCCGTTCATCAACCATATAGTCCAGTAACCGTTGTTGGGATTCAGTGGGTTTAAATCTTTCCTGTTGATGGACTCTCTGGCCACGCCTAAGCTCCACTTGGTCTTGCCTGTAACCTGAACCTCGTAGTAAGACCTTCCCGAGGAGAAGCTTTGTCGTCCTAAGACGTGGGCGTAGATGGAGAATCGCTCTGGGTTGTTTATGACTTTGACTTTCTTCCACACGTCTCCACAACTCACTTGTTTCCCGTCCTCAGACAGGGTGAGGTATGGGTTCGCTGTCTCGGGGTCCAGAGTTACGTCCACCTCATACTGCTGGATGCTCCTCAGCTCGACGTCACACATCTGCTTCTTCATCTCCTGACTGAATGTCTCCTCCAGCTGAGCCACGGCCGTCCTCAATGCCCCCACGAGTGAAGACTGGTGGACGTTGACCTTCGTCCAGTCCTTGGTGGGTCTCCTCCACCCGGTGCTGGAAGGGCCTTTCTGGACGAGTGGGTGGTCTTCGGTGTGTGAGAGCTTCTTCAGCTCAGAGCTTCTCTTCTCTAGCTGAGCGACTTCCTGCTGCAGATCTTTGACGAAGCCCTCGGCCTGTTTCTCCGTGGTTTTCTGCTTCTCTTCGATCACGTCGATGAGCTCCGCCTGGCTTCTCTCAATACAGCTGCTCAGAGCGGTGAAGACCTGCACGCTGACTGCTATCACCGTGTCCGCATCTTCCCGGCTGAGATCTACGGAGCGTTTGACCTCCTGGATCTTCAGCCGTCTCTCCTGGATCATCTGCTGAACCTCATCCACGGTCTTTTCATGTTCCTCTTTCATCTTGTGGTCCCTCAGCTGATCGACCATCTCGGAGATCAAAGTGTTGACGAAGACCTCCGGTCTCCCGCGGAAGGTTTTGTTACAGAGTGGACACTTGCAGGCCTTCTCGGCGCCGCCCCAGTGTCGTGTGATGCAGGCCTTGCAGTAGTTGTGTCCACACGGCGTGCTGACCGGATCGGTGAACACGTCCAGACAGATGGAACACCGGAACTGCTCTTCAGACAGGAGAACGCTGGAGGACGCCATTTTCTACACGGCGAGGATCAAAAAGTTAAAGTATCAGCGTTAGTTCTTGAATACTACATCCCCCAGCTTGATAGTTATTAACCCATTCTGGGCGGGAACACCTTTTTGGTGTTTTAGACATTATATATTAATAATTTAGCTATTGAAAAATAGCAGATCAACTTGTAGATCTGCTATTTTTGAAATATATTCTTTCAGAGCGAACGTTTTTAACTCAAATCTTTGCTTCCGAGGGGTTCCTGGAATAACATATTTTCAGATGGGGGTCGGTGGCCAAATATATATAAATCTGGGCGTCTTTGACATGAGAAAAGTTGAGAACCACTGACATAGAAACATAGGGTTTTTCAGAAAACGGTCAGGATTTAGAAGATATTTGTAGAATCGATGGTAGGTCTAAATTGGTTAATAGGATTGTATTAGAATAGAGCACCGTAATGTTGTCCTGTACTGGACATGGAAACATTACGACATGTTTTACCAACTGAGGAAGTTCAGGCACGTCTGATACGGTTTCATTATACCTCATATTATTGTGTTTTATTACATGGCTTGGTTGAATGCTTGATTCTGATTGGTTAATCGCTGAATTCAGCGGTGAGTTATCTCATCATAATGACCGCTCCGCTCTATAACAGACCTCTGCCTAATCAAACCCTCTGAGCACCAGCTGATTTACTGCTGTTTCCAACATGACAGCCATGTAAACACACACACAAACACACACACACACACACACACACTAGTGACACACAATGTAAATTACAGCTAAACATTGCTCTCAAGA
This sequence comes from Protomyctophum parallelum, assembly GCF_964188405.1. Lineage (NCBI taxonomy): Eukaryota > Metazoa > Chordata > Actinopteri > Myctophiformes > Myctophidae > Protomyctophum > Protomyctophum parallelum. Next base: position 6,163,321 of record NC_139709.1, read on the forward strand.
ATGTTTTTGAAAACATTTGAGCGAGAAATAGACGAAGCCCTAAAACCCGAAAATGGATTATATTTTGATCAACTCACTTCCTTGTTTTCCGACAGCCCTGCAGCTGGCCAGACGCAGCCAGCGCTAACTATGGAATACTTTGTTTGTTGTGTTTTGGGTCAATGTATTAATTTATTAGGTTAGGTAGCCATGTAATAAGCGAGATAATATCTGGCAAGGTGGTCGGGAGATAATTCACCGAGTTTAACCACCGAGGCGAGGTGGTTAAACTCCCTGAAGGTGAATTATGGTGACAACGACCACCTAGCCAGAGATATGATCCCTTACTTGGTGAATAATAAATCATTATCTTGTATTCACCTGTCTTTAAGTAGTCAGTATTTCTCTTCTGTTGGAGGTGTTGTAGAGAGAGAACGAGAGCTGGAACTGTACTTCTCCTTTTACTGTACTTCACCTTTAGACTTTAGAGGAACGTCCTCCTTGTACAGTACGCTGTTAACCCTTCACAGCCTCCACTCGTCTCAGCGGCAACTGACGTACCGCCGCGACCATATCGTAGTGCCAAAGTCCTACAATTGATGTTAAGATAAATACCAATAAAACCGAAGTCCAAACAAATGATATTTATTCTCTGCAGTTGCGGAGGCCTTGCATGGTTTCAGCTGCCATCGGTGCATGAATGCGTGTGTGAATGGGTGAATGTAATGCACAATCTATGTAAAGTGCCTTGGATAAAGACCAGTCAGTGGCCTTGTGGTTAGAGTGTCCGCCCTGAAACTGGGTCGGGTTTCAATCCCCCGGCCGGGTCATATATACCAAAGACTGTAAAAATGGAACCCAATTCCTCCCTGCTTGGCACTCATCAATGGGTTGGATTAGGGGGGGGGGGGGTCAAATCAACTAATCAAATGATTCCCGAGTGCGGCACGGCTGCGGCTCACCGCTCCAAGAGATGGGTCAAATGCGGAGAACTGATTTCACTGCGGTAATGTGTGTGACAAATCGTTACGACTTTGACTTTTGACTTTTTGAAAGGAAATATATAAATGCACCATTTACCCTGACGAACATGTCTGTCTGCTTGTTGTGCTTTGTTTCTCCAGTGAAGATGTGGTCCACTAACCTGTGTCTGACTGCTTGTTTTGCTTGTTTCTCCAGTGAAGCTGTGGTCCACTAACCTGTGTCTGACTGCTTGTTTTGCTTGTTTCTCCAGTGAAGCTGTGGTCCACTAACCTGTGTCTGACTGCTTGTTTTGCTTGTTTTTCCAGTGAAGCTGTGGTCCACTAACCTGTGTCTGACTGCTTGTTTTGCTTTGTTTCTCCAGTGAAGCTGTGGTCCACTAACCTGTGTCTGACTGCTTGTTTTGCTTGTTTCTCCAGTGAAGCTGTGGTCCACTAACCTGTGTCTGACTGCTTGTTTTGCTTGTTTCTCCAGTGAAGCTGTGGTCCACTAACCTGTGTCTGACTGCTTGTTTTGCTTGTTTCTCCAGTGAAGCTGTGGTCCACTAACCTGTGTCTGACTGCTTGTTTTGCTTGTTTTTCCAGTGAAGCTGTGGTCCACTAACCTGTGTCTGACTGCTTGTTTTGCTTTGTTTTCCAGTGAAGCTGTGGTCCACTAACCTGGACAACTCCGTGGCCAGCATCGAGGCCAAAGCCAACGTGTGCTGTGTGAAGTTCAGCCCCACATCGAGGTACCACCTGGCCTTTGGCTGTGCAGGTAATATACAACACTCCTCCTCCTTCACTGTACTGCACTGTAAACCCAGAGCTTCTCATGTCCTCCTCCATCACTGTACACTGTATAAACCCAGAGCTTCTCATGTCCTCCATCACTTTACAATGTATAAACCCAGAGCTTCTCATGGCCTCCTCCTTCACTTTACACTGTAAAAAAACTATTACGACCGTGTTTATTGTCTCCACAGACCACTGTGTGCACTATTACGACCTCCGCCACACGAAGCAGCCAATCATGGTGTTCAAAGGCCACAGGAAGGCCGTCTCCTACGCCAAGTTCGTCAACGGAGAGGAAATCGTCTCCGCGTAAGTCGGCTCTTCCTCCTAATCCTGCGTTTAGGGATTTCGTGCCGTTATGTTACGGTTTGATATGTTTTCACTGAAGCAGCCAGCTGCAGCCAATCAGGCTGCTAGTTTGATTCACTGAAGCAGCCAGCTGCAGCCAATCAGGCTGGAACCCATTCTAGCCAATATTAGAGAGGGCTAAATATGTGTAATGCAGTCTTAGCTCTTTTCTCAATGTTTTATACAATTGTAACAAAATAAAATAACGAAATGCTTATGCTGTTTTGCACTCTCATGTCAGTTTTTACTTATTTGACTTCTGTATCATGCTGTAAATGTTTGCATAAATAAGTGTATTTTCCCACCAGCTCCACAGACAGCCAGCTGAAGCTGTGGAACGTCAACAAGCCTCACTGTCTCCGCTCCTTCAAGGGTCACATCAACGAGAAGAACTTTGTGGGTCTGGCCTCCAACGGAGACTATGTGGCCTGTGGTAAATATCAATACAGAACCATCAATACAGAACCATGTGGGCCTGGCCTCCAACAGAGACTATGTGGCCTGTGGTAAATATCAGTACACTGTGTGGGCCTGGCCTCCAACGGAGACTATGTGGCCTGTGGTAAATATCAATACAGAACCATCAATACAGAACCATGTGGGCCTGGCCTCCAACAGGGAGACTATGTGGTAAATATCATTACACTGTGTGGGCCTGGCCTCCAACAGAGACTATGAGGTAAATATCATTACACTGTGTGGGCCTGGCCTCCAACAGAGACTATGTGGTAAATATCAGTACACTGTGTGGGCCTGGCCTCCAACAGAGACTATGTGGTAAATATCAGTACACTGTGTGGGCCTGGCCTCCAACAGGGAGACTATGTGGTAAATATCATTACACTGTGTGGGCCTGGCCTCCAACAGAGACTATGTGGTAAATATCATTACACTGTGTGGGCCTGGCCTCCAACAGAGACTATGTGGTAAATATCAATACACTGTGTGGGCCTGGCCTCCAACAGAGAGACTATGTGGTAAATATCAATACACTGTGTGGGCCTGGCCTCCAACAGAGACTATGTGGCCTGTGGTAAATATCAATACAGAAAGAGTATTCTTCTGTTTTCATATTGGGTGTATAGTATGAATGAAGTGGAGCGTAGCCACGGGTTCATAAAACTGGACCCGGTTCGAGAAGGGAACCGGTGATATATTTTTGAATGGTGCAACCACTCCAAGGAACAGCAATGTCCGTGTTCACCTATGTGTTGGTTCACCTGTGTTCATGAGCACCAGTATGTGACTATGACTACCAGTAGGGGCGCTGTTGTGCAGAAACAGAGAGAGAGAGAGATAGTATTAGTGCTGCACTGTTGCCTGCTAATGAGAGAGAGAGGAGAGGGGGGTGTGATTTTTTTTTTTTTGGATATAATTTTATCCCACAATTTCACCCAGTGTCAATTATCTAATTGTGTTTGTGTGTGTGTGTGTGTGTGTGTGTGTGTGTGTGTGTGTGTGTGTGTGTGTGTGTGTGTGTGTGTGTGTGTGTGTGTGTGTGTGTGTGTGTGTGTGTGTGTGTGGTGTCTAACAGGCAGTGAGAACAACTCCCTGTATCTCTACTACAAGGGTCTGTCCAAGACGTTGCTGACCTTTAAGTTCGACACGGTGAAGAGTGTCCTGGACAAGGACAAGAAGGAGGACGACACCAATGAGTTCGTCAGCGCTGTGTGCTGGAGGGCCCTGCCTGACGGGGTGAGATTATTACTATTATTATTATTAATATTATTACTGTCAGCGCTGTGTGTTGGAGGGCCCTGCCTGACGGGGTGAGATTATTATTATTATTATTATTATTATTACCGTTAGCGCTGTGTGTTGGAGGGCCCTGCCTGACGGGGTGAGATTATTATTATTATTATTATTACCGTTAGCGCTGTGTGTTGGAGGGCCCTGCCTGACGGGGTGAGATTATTATTATTATTATTATTACCGTTAGCGCTGTGTGTTGGAGGGCCCTGCCTGACGGGGTGAGATTATTACTATTATTATTATTAATATTATTACTGTCAGCGCTGTGTGTTGGAGGGCCCTGCCTGACGGGGTGAGATTATTATTATTATTATTATTATTATTACCGTTAGCGCTGTGTGTTGGAGGGCCCTGCCTGACGGGGTGAGATTATTATTATTACCGTTAGCGCTGTGTGTTGGAGGGCCCTGCCTGACGGGGTGAGATTATTATTATTATGTAATAATAATAATAATATTATTATTATTATTAATTATATTACTGTCAGCGCTGTGTGTTGGAGGGCCCTGCCTGACGGGGTGAGATTATTATTATTATTTAATAATAATAATAATATTATTATTATTATTAATATTATTACGGTCAGTGCTGTGTGTTGGAGGGCCCTGCCTGACGGGGTGAGATTATTATTATTATTTAATAATAATAATAATATTATTATTATTATTAATATTATTACGGTCAGTGCTGTGTGTTGGAGGGCCCTGCCTGACGGGGTGAGATTATTATTATTATTTAATAATAATAATAATATTATTATTATTATTAATATTATTACGGTCAGTGCTGTGTGTTGGAGGGCCCTGCCTGATGGGGTGAGATTATTAATATTATTATTAGTGCTGTCAGTGCTGATCAGGAAATCGGGCCGATCACGTCATTTTCAAACGATCAGAATCGGATCAGGAGCAAAAGAATGTGATCGGGACATCCCTAGTTTCAATATGATATCCATATCATGATATTAGAATTGTCTGTGATTTTGGATATTGTACTAGTGTGATATGGCATAAGTGTTCTATAAAACTCGGTATCGGCAGATACTCAAAATCAAATTATCAGAATCATATTATTATTATTATTATTATTATTATTAAATGCTATAGTGTAATATGATTATAAAGGCAAATGTGACCCCAGTACAATAACTGATATACTATGGAGGAGCCACCCATTTTCAGGAGAGATCAGAAATCTGTTAAAAAATAAACAGATTCAGAATCTTCAAATATTGTTTGAGAATCACTTGTCAAATTGGAAACTGGTCAAATCCGCCTCAGTTTTTTTCCTTCTAATTTGTCAAATGCATTTCTTTACATGCAGTGCAATGCTCAGGTTTCTTAGTGGAAGCTAAGGTTTCAAATCTTAAGTGCAAGGCACGATTGTTATATCACAATCGAAGCATTATTTTTACTGCACACCTACATAAGAGTCAATAGATTTTCCAGGAGTCATAACAACCTGTGAATGAAATGTTCTGATATTTTTGTGTCGCCATCTCTTTCAGGAGTCAAATGTGCTTATTGCAGCAAACAGCCAAGGAACAATCAAGGTATGTTTTTTTCTTTTTTCTTTTTTTAAGCTCTGCATTTTCGTTCTGATTGTAGCCTTCTTTTTGAACACTTTGGACTTAACACTTCCAAATGTACCTGTTCTAAAACGGGTAGCCCCAATACTCGATTCTGATTGGCTGGTTACCGTCACGTGACCGGTGTAAATCCCACCGATAACCCACTCCTTCAATCACTGGGGCTACTTGCCGAGCAAAACAAGGAAGTGATGTGGCTCGCTCTGGTGGCGCAAAGCGTAGCTACTTTTGTGAATTCATTCGTTTTATTAGGTTATTATTGCTATATGTTTGTAACCGTTTTAGAAAAGCAATAAGCCACTCGAGGCCCCAGCTTACCGGGTATTTTACACTGGCTGGGGGCGTAGGCAGACCCGAGGCGCAACTGAGACCTCTCGTGGCTTATTGCTTAATTCACACATGCCGCATCATCCCTGCTCAAGAATATGTTTTGTATCATTTCCTCCGCAGGTACTGGAGCTGGTCTGAAGACTCCACTTTGTGTCTGTGGAGGAGGTCCTCCAGGCTCGGTGGTTCTGGTTCAGAGGACTGACCGGTCGGCCCGTTGCTGGGAGGAGGAGGAGGAGGAGGGTTTCCCCGGGGCGGGGCGGACGACGCTGCTTTTAAAGGAAGCATTCGGAACACTCTTCTGGGATGAGATGTCTAAGAAAACGGAAGCCCTTCCTTGATTTTTAACGAGCTACAAAATGAATTGTGCTAAAACTGTGGTCCTAAAAAAAACAAGACTTTAAGAGCAGTACATCACTACAGTCGGATGGTCGGTGTACTTCAGAGGACAAAAACCCAGAACGTAGTCTGCACAAAACCAGTCCTTTGAAAAGACTGATTTTATTTTCTTTCTTTCTTTTTTGTTGTTTTTCAATAAAGTTATCGACTGAAATAGAGAAAATGATGATATCATTTTTAGGTCAGATCAGACGACAATAATCAACCTGTGGCTATCACTGGCTACATCTAGCCAAAAGATACTTCTGTATTGTTGCATTATCTGTTTTTAAAAAGGCCAAAGCACAAGACAAAATAAAATGCAAAGTGACTGTCTTTTACCTAAAGTTTCTTGACCCCCACACACCCCCAATGACCCCATTGTCGGTCAGTCAGTCCCCCCCCCCCCTCTTCTGCTGTTTGTTAATTTGTGTTGTTACTCCCCCTGTGTTTAGAAACCAATTTCAAGGACTTGAATATCTCTCTACAAGTTTTTGTTTTCCAATAATGTTGTCCAACCATTTGTACTGTATTAATATTAAGGAGATCAATGCAAGAGAAAGACCAACGACTCATGACACCTACCAATACATCACCCGTTTCGACTGATGTCAATCGACAAGACCGCAGTGATCAGTACGATTGTTTTCGACGAGTATGGGCATGCTCTGCCGACTGAAAACGAACATGCGTTGATGTTAGGACCGCGCTGCGACATGCTTGCGGTTATGTTTCGGGGAGGGTATGAGGAGGCTTGTCGTTTTCAGTAGGCTCACGTGTCGTCAACGCGTGTCTTTTCGGCTGGAAAAGATCGGCGTAATAAGTACGGTAACCTACTGGGAATTATCGGTTGATTTTCGGTCGAAACGGCTAGATACTTCTCCATCCGTGTGCCCGTACCGTACGTTGTTCAGACTGTGCTGTTGTTGATGTAACTATTTCTAATGTGTCCATCATCATCATCTTGTTTACATGATGTACATGAACCTGCAAGATCAAATTGGACGACTTTTCTTTCTCTCACTTACTGTATGCGAGGAGTCTGATTTTTCAACGAGCAGAAATCATGTGGAATCAGTTGAAACCGTCGTGTTCATGAATCTGTTGAAACAGTGTTCATGAATCAGTTGAAACCGTGTTCTTGAATCAGTTGAAACCGTGTTTCATGAATCTGTTGAAACCGTGTTCGTGAATCAGTTGAAACCGTGTTCGTGAATCGGTTGAAACCGTGTTCATGAATCTGTTGAAACCGTGTTCGTGAATCGGTTGAAACCGTGTTCATGAATTAGTTGAAACAGTGATCATGAATCAGTTGAAACCGTGTTCGTGAATCGGTTGAAACCGTGTTCATGAATCGGTTGAAACCGTGTTCGTGAAACGGTTGAAACCGTGTTCGTGAATCAGTTGAAACCGTGTTCATGAATCAGTTGAAACCGTGTTCGTGAATCAGTTGAAGCAGTGTTCATGAATCAGTTGAAACCGTGTTCATGAATCAGTTGAAACCGTGTTCATGAAACGGTTGAAACCGTGTTCATGAATCAGTTGAAACCGTGTTCATGAATCAGTTGAAGCAGTGTTCATGAATCAGTTGAAACCGTGTTCATGAATCAGTTGAAACCGTGTTCATGAATCAGTTGAAACCGTGTTCATGAAACGGTTGAAACCGTGTTCATGAATCAGTTGAAACCGTGTTCATGAATCAGTTGAAGCAGTGTTCATGAATCAGTTGAAACCGTGTTCGTGAATCAGTTGAAACCGTGTTCGTGAATCGGTTGAAACCGTGTTCTTGAATCAGTTGAAACCGTGTTCATGAATCAGTTGAAACCGTGTTCGTGAATCAGTTGAAACCGTGTTCATGAATCAGTTGAAACCGTGTTCGTGAATCAGTTGAAACCGTGTTCATGAATCAGTTGAAACCGTGTTCATGAAACGGTTGAAACCGTGTTCGTGAATCAGTTGAAACCGTGTTCATGATTCAGTTGAAACCGTGTTCGTGAATCAGTTGAAACCGTGTTCATGAATCAGTTGAAACCGTGTTCGTGAATCAGTTGAAACCGTGTTCATGAATCTGTTGAAACCGTGTTCATGAATCTGTTGAAACCGTGTTCGTGAATCAGTTGAAACCGTGTTCATGAATCAGTTGAAACCGTGTTCGTGAATCAGTTGAAACCGTGTTCATGAATCAATTGAAACCGTGTTCATGAAACGGTTGAAACCGTGTTCGTGAATCAGTTGAAACCGTGTTCATGATTCAGTTGAAACCGTGTTCGTGAATCAGTTGAAACCGTGTTCATGATTCAGTTGAAACCGTGTTCGTGAATCAGTTGAAACCGTGTTCATGAATCAGTTGAATCAGTTCAGTCAGCAGCGAAGAGCTTAACTCTGTCATTGTTGGTTGGAAACCTCATATGTCCAAAACCCTTCATTTTTCGATATTATTAACAGAAAAAGAGGAAACTGTGAAAGTAGCCGCTCTACAAGCTCCCCAACACATCGCACCGTGATGCGTGTGAGCTTGTAGATCTGCCCTTTTGCGCGACATTATTGTTATATCTATGATGAAGTAGAAAGTAGGAAAAAAAATAAAAGTTGTTCAGTTTGGAATGAGGTTTCAACCTGACGATGACTTTCTGTTCAGCAGTGGTGGAAGAAGTACTCAAATTATTTACTTGCGTAAAATTATCGATACTGCAATGTAGAGATACTCTGTTACAGGTAAAAGTCTGGTATTCATCATTTACTTGAGTAAAAGTACCAAAAGTAAAAAAAAAACACTCGTTATGCAATATGCACAATATCCCATTTAAAGTACCTAAAGTAAAAAAGCACTCATTATGCAATATGCACAATATCCCATTTAACAAGAAGTTAAAAATAAATGAATAAATTAGACGACAAAGCTTGTAGCCAAAGTAAAGCTATAGGCCTGAAGTGGTTAATGTGTGTTTTGTAATAATCAAAATCTGAAGTTTTCAAATAATTTTAAAAAGTCGATTAAAAGGTACAATATTTGCCTCTGAGATGTAGTGGAGTAGACTGTAGAAATAAAATTATTGCAAATTGGAAATACTCAAGTAAAGTAAAAAAACAAAAAAAACATGTGTATATACCTCATAATTGTACAGTACTTAAGTACATGACTTACTTTCCACCACTGCTATTGGGTGCATATAGACCAGTGGTTCCCCCCCCCCCCCCAAATTGACACTAATTAGCCTGCGGACCCCCATTTGAAAATAACATGCCAGAGACCCCTCCATAAGAGAAGATTTTCACGGCTCTAGCAGTGATTCTCAATCCGTTTAATTTCAAGGACCCCCAGTTTGACATGCATTAGTCTAGTCTATACGGACCCCCAATTTATATTGTAAAATCAATGTCAATTTAACTCTGGAGTGTACAAATGGAACGAAATGGACCCGTTAGGGTCACATTTAGCTGGGGGGGGGGGGGGGGGGGGAACTTCATCAGGGACTCCAGGGGGTCCCTGGACCCCACTGTGGGAACCACTGGTCGAAGGGAACAATGACACACGTTTCAAACTGGTCAACGAGGAGTCGCTAGAAACCGCCAAGACAAGACCTACCTATTTTATGATAGACCGAGACCAAGAGAGGTGTTTTGTATTTGTATACATTAATAATAAATTATTTGGAAACATGTCTGAGCATTTTGTATTAGAATGATGGGCATCCAAAGTTAACAAACAGCTGCTGAGATTAATGTAGGCCTACTTGGAAAAAACCCAACTTGGCTTTGGGTGTCACTGACGTTGGTGTGCTGCTGCTGCTAGGCCATACATGGGCAACTGGCAGCCCGGGGGCCACATGTGGCCCCCACCTTCCCTTAATGTGGCCCTCAAGTTAATATCGGAATACTGATATATTATTGATTTTAGCTGTTAATACAATTTGAAGCTTGCAAACATAACCCACTTTACTTCAGTCTAAATTATAGTAGCTTTAGTATTAAAATGTTTATTGCCTTTTATGTCCAATGTATTTGTATTTAGTTCATAAAGTTATAACTGCGGTATAATTAAAGGCATTTCAATTAAATGTCTTACTTTTCAGGATTCCAGTTCAACAATAGCAAAAGATAATTAACGATTTCAATTCAAATATAGCAGAAATAGCTGATCTCCAAGCTCAAAAAGCGTCGCAGTGCGACACGTTTTGAGCTTGTATAGATCTGGTATTTTTGCTGTGACAGTAATATGCACTGTGGACCTCTGGAGTGAGTGTGGAACTATAGTGGCCCTCTGGAGTGAGTGGAAATATAATGGCCCTCTGGAGTGAGTGTGGAACTATAGTGGCCCTCTGGAGTGAGTGTGGAACTAAGTGGTCCTCTGGAGTGAGTGTGGAACTATAGTGGCCCTCTGGAGTGAGTGTGGAACTATAGTGGCCCTCTGGAGTGAGTGGAAATATAGTGGACCTCTGGAGTGAGTGTGGAAATAATAGCGGCCCTCTGGAGTGAGTGTGGAACTAAGTGGTCCTCTGGAGTGAGTTTGGAACTATAGTGGTCCTCTGGAGTGAGTGGAAATATAGTGGCCCTCTGGAGTGAGTGTGGAACTATAGTGGCCCTCTGGAGTGAGTGGAAATATAGTGGCCCTCTGGAGTGAGTGTGTAACTATAGTGGCCCTCTGGAGTGAGTGGAAATATAGTGGCCCTCTGGAGTGAGTGTGTAAGTATAGTGGCCCTCTGGAGTGAGTGTGGAACTATAGTGGCCCTCTGGAGTGAGTGTGGAACTATAGTGGCCCTCTGGAGTGAGTGTGGAACTATAGTGGCCCTCTGGAGTGAGTGCGGAACTATAGTGGCCCTCTGGAGTGAGTGTGGAACTATAGTGGCCCTCTGGAGTGAGTGTGGAACTATAGTGGCCCTCTGGAGTGAGTGTGGAACTATAGTGGTTGTTTGACTAGTACTATCACCATTATATTCACCACAAGGAGCAGAAAATATGTGGTACAAAACAGAAAGATTTTATTGTCATTGTATGCAACAACAAAATTAGAAGTGTTTCCCTTGGTCAGTTGTGATGCCCCCCCCCCCCCCCACACACACACACACACACACACATACGGTACAGTTTAGGCCCGCTGGCCTTAGGGTCTGCTATTTCTGAAAGATCGTGATATCTTTGAATATATATATTATTACAGAATGGACATTTTAACTCAAATCTTTGCTTCTGGGGGAGGTCCCTGGAACAACAACATATTTTCAGAGGAGGCATATTATATACATATAATTTGTGGGGTCCTTGATATGAAACATTGAGCACCACTGATACAGAAACATAAGGTTTTTCTGAAAACTGTCAGGATTTTTTGAAGACATTTTAAACATTTCGACGTCAGGCCTAAATGGGTTTAAAATAGCCATTCTACATCGACACGTGAGCTTGTAGATTGGCTATTTTAACTATTCGGTGCTTTCACAGAACCGGCCATTTTCGGTGGAAACCGAACCTCTGAACCACTTCAATATCAGGCTGGAAAAGAAGCCCCGGGCCGGTTCAACCCAGGTTGAAAAGGGGCCTCTGTGTTGCGTGTGAGATAAATGTGTGCGCGCTCTGGCATCTCGGCGAACACCCGTGGACAGTCAGGACTTGATAGGGCTTCTCTGCGAGGGGAAGGCGGGGGGGGAGGGGGGTGACTCCGGCCTCGCTCTGCAGATGGAGAAGCGGTGCTTCTTGCAGACATACCATTTCCTCGTGGATCTTGTCGTTGAGCTCTTAGCTTAAAACGTTCTGGGAAAAAATATCTATTCTCACACACAAACAATATTAGTAGGGCTTTTTGTGCCCACTATATGAAGTCTTCTTACTGTAGAAAAACAACGTTCCAACATTCAGGACAGAGTCTGTGGAGGCGACTGAGCCCTGGGGGAGGGCAGAGGGTTCCACGTTCAGGTCAGGACAGAGTCTGTGGGGGCGACTGAGCCCTGGGGGAGGGCAGAGGGTTCCACGTTCAGGTCAGGACAGAGTCTGTGGGGGCGACTGAGCCCTGGGGGAGGGCAGAGGGTTCCACGTTCAGGTCAGGACAGAGTCTGTGGGGGCGACTGAGCCCTGGGGGAGGGCAGAGGGTTCCACGTTCAGGTCAGGACAGAGTCTGTGGGGGCGACTGAGCCCTGGGGGAGGGCAGAGGGTTCCACGTTCAGGTCAGGACAGAGTCTGTGGAGGCGACTGAGCCCTGGGGGAGGGCAGAGGGTTCCACGTTCAGGTCAGGACAGAGTCTGTGGGGGCGACTGAGCCCTGGGGGAGGGCAGAGGGTTCCACGTTCAGGTCAGGACAGAGTCTGTGGGGGCGACTGAGCCCTGGGGGAGGGCAGAGGGTTCCACGTTCAGGTCAGGACAGAGTCTGTGGGGGCGACTGAGCCCTGGGGGAGGGTAGAGGGTTCCACGTTCAGGTCAGGACAGAGTCTGTGGAGGCGACTGGCCTTCGGGGAGGGCAGAGGGTTCCTGGTTCTGGGGGAGGGCAGAGGGTTCCTGGCCCTGGGGGAGGGCAGAGGGTTCCTGGCCCTGGGGGAGGGCAGAGGGTTCCTGGCCCTGGGGGAGGGCAGAGGGTTCCTGGCCCTGGGGGAGGGCAGAGGGTTCCTGGCCGTGGGGGAGGGCAGAGGGTTCCTGGCCCTGGGGGAGGGCAGAGGGTTCCTGGCCGTGGGGGAGGGCAGAGGGTTCCTGGCCCTGGGGGAGGGCAGAGGGTTCCTGGTCCTGGGGGAGGGCAGAGGGTTCCGATTGGCTCTCGGGGAGGGCAGAGGGTTCCTGGCTCTGGGGGAGGGCAGAGGGTTCCTGGCCCTGGGGGAGGGCAGAGGGTTCCTGGCCCTGGGGGAGGGCAGAGGGTTCCTGGCTCTGGGGGAGGGCAGAGGGTTCCTGGCCCTGGGGGAGGGCAGAGGGTTCCTGGCTCTGGGGGAGGGCAGAGGGTTCCTGGCTCTGGGGGAGGGCAGAGGGTTCCTGGGGGAGGGCAGAGGGTTCCTGGCCCTGGGGGAGGGCAGAGGGTTCCTGGCTCTGGGGGAGGGCAGAGGGTTCCTGGCCGTGGGGGAGGGCAGAGGGTTCCTGGCTCTGGGGGAGGGCAGAGGGTTCCTGGGGGAGGGCAGAGGGTTCCTGGCCGTGGGGGAGGGCAGGGGGTTCCTGGCTCTGGGGGAGGGCAGAGGGTTCCTGGCTCTGGGGGAGGGCAGAGGGTTCCTGGGGGAGGGCAGAGGGTTCCTGGCCGTGGGGGAGGGCAGGGGGTTCCTGGCTCTGGGGGAGGGCAGAGGGTTCCTGGCTCTGGGGGAGGGCAGAGGGTTCCTGGCCGTGGGGGAGGGCAGGGGGTTCCTGGCTCTGGGGGAGGGCAGAGGGTTCCTGGCCGTGGGTTCCTGGCCCTGGGGGAGGGCAGAGGGTTCCTGACCCTGGGGGAGGGCAGAGGGTTCCTGGCTCTGGGGGAGGGCAGAGGGTTCCTGGCTCTGGGGGAGGGCAGAGGGTTCCTGGCCCTGGGGGAGGGCAGAGGGTTCCTGGCTCTGGGGGAGGGCAGAGGGTTCCTGACCCTGGGGGAGGGCAGAGGGTTCCTGGCTCTGGGGGAGGGCAGAGGGTTCCTGGCTCTGGGGGAGGGCAGAGGGTTCCTGGCCCTGGGGGAGGGCAGAGGGTTCCTGGCCCTGGGGGAGGGCAGAGGGTTCCTGGCTCTGGGGGAGGGCAGAGGGTTCCTGGGGGAGGGCAGAGGGTTCCACGTTCAGGTCAGGACAGAGTCTGTAGGGGCGACTGGCCCTCAGGGAGGGCAGAGGGTTCCGATTGGCCCTGGGGGAGGGCTGAGGGAGGGGTCTTCTTGGGGCGGCGTTTGATGGACGGACACACCTGCCTCCTGTGGGTCGTCAGCTGAGAACAAGAGTCAAGACGTAACGTGGTTAGTTAGTTAGCCTCATTAATTAGTTAGTTAGCCTCATCACAGCATAGTGGCCTTTTCAGACGCGCCGCCTACAACCGCCTAGTAATTCATTTTAAATGAGAGACGTGTGCGTTTTATTTTTGGACACGCGTGTAGTAGTGGGGCGTTACATTCACGGGGGAATAAAAACACAAAACGTAATAATTTACGGGAGACGAGGTTTTTTCTGCCAGGCTTTTATTTTCATTTCGAGCATTCGGCTCAAAAATGAAAGCCTGGGAGAACGACACACATTTCTATTGGTCTAGAAGTGGGAGTGAACTACGGTGCAGAGGGGGGCGGGGCTAGAGGAGTGGGAGTGAACTACGGTGCAGAGGGGGCGGGGCTAGAGGAGTGGGAGTGAACTACGGTGCAGAGGGGGCGTCACTCTCAATATAGCAATATAGATTCTCAACGTTTTTGGCTGTGGGGACACCCCCGGGAAATGCTTTAAGGCCATAATAATGTCTGCCGACAGACAGCTACGATAATACTACGTATGTCTTTGACAGCAACAGCCACCGACCTCAGCCAGGGAGTAGAAGCCTTCGTTGCAGCTTTCACATTTGTGGAGCTTGTCCTCCCTGCTGTGGCACGCCCTCCTCCGGTGGGTCGTCAGCTGAGAACGAGAGTCGAGACGTAACGTGGTTAGTTAGTTTAACCCATTTTGGGCGGGAACCCCTAAATATTTTCGCGACCCCCCAGGTTGAGAAACCCTGCTCTAGACCATGAAAGCACGCCGCTGGCTGGGCCAGGCTTCCCCCGACCGACAGCAACGAGGCCAACCGACCTCAGAGAAGAAGTAGAAGACTTGGCTGCAGCCGTCACATTTGTAGCGCTTGTCCTCGCTGCTGTGCGTGTACTGGTGGGCGCACAGCGCCGACGACGACTGGAAGCTCCGCTCGCACACGTAGCAGGAGAAGATGGTGTCCGCCTGAGAGGGAAGAAAACAGGATCTGTTATCACACGTAGCTGGAGAAGATGGTGTCCGCCTGAGAGGGAAGAAAACAGGATCCGTTGTTGACTTACTGCCTGCCAAGAATAAGTTAAACAAGTTTATCTTTATTTCGTTTCATATTGAATTAAAGAAAGATCTCCGTCTTCATTATCATCTGGTTAGCTCCCGGTTGCTATAGCTAGCTATCAACAAAACAAGATGGTCATACCTTGATTTTTAAACCCCATTTATTTCGGAATCCATTTCCCAGATTTCCTTTTTTTTTTTTTTTTATCAAAAACTCCTGACCTCCCGGTGGGTCTTCCTACCTGTTGGTTGTACTCCTGACCTCCCGGTGGGTCTTCCTTACCTGTTCAATCTGCTGGATGTACTCCTGACCTCCCGGTGGGTCTTCCTTACCTGTTCAATCTGCTGGATGTATTCCTCCCGGTGGCTCTTCCTGATGTGCCTCATCTTGCCTTTGGCGTCAGAGAACGTGATGCAACACTGAACGCACTGCAGGGGGTCTGAGGAGAAACGCGACAAAAACACCTGTTTTTTGGCAGCAAATTTCTATTTTAGTTTTAGTCATATAGTCTTTGGAATGAAACTTAATTTAGTTTTAGTCACATTTTAGTCACCTGGAATGTTTTAGCCTAGTTAGTCTAGTTTTAGTCGACTAAATGTCATGCCATTTTAGTCAACTAAATCTACAGTTGATTTAGTCGACTAAAATGTATTTTAGCGGGCCTTGATGCCATCGTAATGGCTGATTCAGCATGCAACTAAGTGTAAAATCACTTACATACTGGATCTCTTGTCCACTAGTACCTTCCTAACATTTTAGTCTTTATTTGTTGACGAAATTGTCAATATATTTAGTCTTAGTTTTAGTCATCGTACTGTAGCTTAATTTTCATTTAGTTTATGTAGTCGTCGTCAGTGAAAAAAAGGTAGTCGACGAACATTTTTAGTCGACAAAATCAACACTGGTTTCAGATGAGACGGAGAGATCAAACGTGGGGGCATACCGGTGGGATCGGGGTCTTTCTCGATGGGGGTCAGGGTCCAGTTCCGACCGGCATCATCTATGGTGGGATCGGAGTCTTTCTGGGTCGGGGTCCGGGTGGCAGAGTGTGGCCGACCGGCATCGTCTATAGTTGTAGCTGTGGGGAGGAGAGAGAGAAGAACATGAAACTATAGTGGAACTGCATTTGATGTTTTTATCCACATAAAAATGATTTATGCGAATAATAAGGCCAATGGGATTCTCTGATTATTTTTAAACAAGGTGTAAATTGTATGGCCCTCATTTATCAACCGTGCGTACGCCAAAATATGGGCGCACGCCGAAATTACCGACATTTTCGGCATTTAACATTTCCGGCAAAGCTTGAAATTGAACTTGAGTAGGACAAATAGTCACGTCTGGTCGCGAGCTGGCGTACGCTGTTTTTCTGTTTTACACAAGCGGAGCAGCCTTGTCTGAACTGCTGAGAGGCTGTCACAGGCATCAAAACATATATGTATTCACTCCTAAAATGTTTATATAAAAGGTATGTATAATGTATATGGGCTACATGTAAAAAATAAATAAATAAAAATGTTAAGGAATACATATGTGTCATATGAAATTAGTAGGAGATAAAATCGCGCAATTAAAAACAATGTTGCAAGAGATGCTTAAGCCATTTAAACAGTGTTTTGCATGAGCGCATACGTACATGCGAGGATTTGGGCTGTCTGTGCTGAAATATTTCCATGACGGGACGTTGGAGAGTATAGTGCAGCAGCTGCTGCAGCTCAGCTGCGGAGTCCCAACGTGCAGGTATAGCCTACTGTAGCCTAATCTACAGCATGAAGGCCGATGTCTTTCTTACGGTATGTGCAATATAATAAACCCGACGCGTCGCTCGAATGCCAAATGTACCGTGCCAGGCTCCCAGCGCAAGTGGGAACTGCATCGGATATATAGGTATATTACCCAGCCAGCCCATGCACCAGCCACATGAGGCTATGGTTTTGGCTGCACATTCATATAACAGTGACTAACGACTGCGAGGCAATCTAAATAGACTGGCGAACGTCGGAACGTGCATGGTCAGTTGGTCACGGACGGACCACTGTGATAGAGAGAGACAGACAGACAGACAGACAGGACAGGAGGAGCACCTGTAAAACAGCAGCGTGTGTGTCAGTGTGCCTATTTGTTATTTAATTATGGTTCACAGGTTCAGGTTTTCGTTCACTAATATATCTTGTTGTATATTCAATTAAAAATACTTTAATAATTTAATATACAACTAACAACACACAGTTAAAGTTGCAAATAGCGATATGTGCGTGCGTGCGTGCGGGGGGTGAGGGGGAAGCGAAGCGAGAGGAGAAACAGACAGCTTTATTTAATGTGTCATGTAGGTGCGTGCGTGCATGACAGCAAGGCAAGCGAGGTGAGAGGGAAACAGACAGGGACCCTGCATGAATTAAATAAAGTTGGTCACAGGGTAGGCCTACAACTTTATTTAGTTGTCTGTTTCTCCTCTCGCTTCGCTTCCCTTGCTGCCCGCCTCACCCCCCGCACGCACGCTTTATTTAATTCATGTAGGTGTTCGTTCTTTATTTGTTTAACAACACACCAGTTAGTTGGGCTTGCAAGTTGCGTGTGCGTGCTGTGCGTGTGTATGAGAGAGGCGGAGAGGCGGGCAGCAAGGCACGGGAGAAACCTATTTTTTCATGTAACCATGGTTTCAGGAAACGTATTGCCGTTGTTCATGTCGCAAAAACGAGGGCGAGGCTTGATTTCTTAGGGCGTGCCAGATCAAATTCAGCCGTGACATTTATTAACGTGAGAACAAAATTAAGGAAGGATCAGCTGTTTGCGATCACTTTATAAATGCCGTGGCGACGTGGGTGTACTACGAAACCTGCACTCGAATCTGTGGCAGATTTTACACTCGATTGATAAATGAGGGCCTATAAGTTTGCCAAACGTAACTTTCAAGTGAACTTTTTGGAAAGGAGTCGTGCCCGACCGCGCTGAACCAACGGTTCACTGCGTGTGATTCAGCGCGGCCAGATTGCTACACAGACACACACAGTTAAAAAACACACACACACGCACGTACAGTATGACCACGGTCATATACAGTACCTGTGCTTGAGGCGGGTATGGCGGTGGGGCTGAAGAGGCAGCTCTGGGTCTGGCCGTCGGGCAACGTGACCTCCATGATCTGCTGTCCAGGGCTAGGGATGACCGTCACCCCCTGGGGGATGACCTGCAGCTGGCCTGTGGCCGGGCCCTGGTCCTGGTGGACTATCACCATGCGCTGGTCCTGCTGCTGCTGGGCAGCGCTGGCCGGACGGTCCACTCCTCCTGACGCAGCTTGATGCTGGGGCAGAGAGAGAGAGAGAGGAGGGCAGGGGAAAGGGGAGAGTAAGGGGTTTTGGCGTTCCCGCATAACTTCCGAGTATGATGATGATGTCACATGCATACCCTCAATTCAGTATTTTAGCCGTGGCGTGAGCGCCCCCTCCTGAGATACTTCCGGGTCCTACTTTTGTGTCCCTTTTGTATTGAGTTATACTGTGACGCTCCGTCGGACTAAATCTGAGACGAAAACAACCACGAAAGTCACATTTTAACGCTTTCCTCGCAACAACAAAGCTGCGCTGCTCTCCCAAATCTGGCTGTGACCGGCCGTCTGCCCCACATGGAATACTATCGCCATGTTATTGTATTGTGTCAACTAAATCCTCATTAATGCTGGTCTGATTAACCCATTCTGACCTGAGATCAGATTCTAAAAATGTCAGTCGTTCTTCGATTTTTCAAAAATAGCAGACCTACAAGCTCATAGCGCGCCACCCGGTGGCGCGCTATGAGCTTGTAGATCTGCTATTTTTAAATAGCTAAAGCACGACATGATGCTGACACCAAAATGGGTTCCCGTTCAGAATGGGTTAAACCATCCGAAAGCGCTCTACCCACCTCCACACGTGGACTATGAAACGTCTGGGTTACGGAGGCTACACGTGGACTGTCCTCCTCCTCCTCCTCCTCCTCCTCTTCCTCCTCCTCCTCCTCCTCCTCCTCCTCCTCCTCCTCCTCCTCCTCCACCATGTCCTCCTCCACGGGCGGAATGCCCTTCTTCACGCGTGACGGGAACCATATGGGACCCTTCTGTAGTCCCTTGGTGAAGTGGCAGCTGCACACTCTGGAGTTCTGATTGGGTCTCCTGTCTCCACGCCTGGAAGGAATTCATAATTATAATGCATAGTTGCATACAGTACGTCCCCAATAAGCAGTACTGCGTGTATATACACGGAGTAGTAGCCTTCATTTATTATTAATTATCGACGTCATCCTCTGGATTTTCATACATTTTTAAAACTTGTGGAATGGGGACATCATGTAGGAGCCAATATGATGTTGGTATAATTGATGTGTTAGTCTGGCAGTATGGTTGACGAGCGTTAGCCCCTCCTATGTCCAGCTTTGAGGCTTTGTGTAAGCACAAACATTGAAGACGAAGGTGAGGATGCAAATTGTGATTGGCCGGAAGTTGGAACGAGATGATGTATGATGATAAGAGCGTCCCTCACTTCACATAGGTGTGATTTTCATTGTGGCGGGCTCTAGATTTGACAGCAGTACTGGGTGTGGTCTGTAGGCTATTTAGAGAGGGGCACTAGCCTGGGCAGCACGGCTGTGGCCCTCTAACCTGGCACCAGTAATCAGGCCAGACACACAGACAGGAGAACAGAGAATTGCTATTACACATTATGCATGCATTGGTATGTCCATTTCAACTGCTCGACTAGAGAGAGTACCGGTATGTCTATATAGTGGTAATAAATACTTTTACGTACGTAAAACATGCAAGTGCTTGTTTTCCAATCACTGGATATTTACATGCATTTAATGCATGTAAATATCAGCCATTCTAGGGCTATTTATTAATGTATGTATGCTGGACTCCCCTCCCCCCTCCCCTGTGAAGCACACTTAACTGCACTTGTTATCC
Organism: Protomyctophum parallelum; assembly: GCF_964188405.1. Lineage (NCBI taxonomy): Eukaryota > Metazoa > Chordata > Actinopteri > Myctophiformes > Myctophidae > Protomyctophum > Protomyctophum parallelum. The sequence continues at coordinate 6,183,298 of NC_139709.1, forward strand.
GAATTGTTGCATTATAAATAAATCTTGTTATGATTGATGTAGGCGTTGTAATGGAAAGTGTTAGAGAACCTCCATGAAATAGAATATTCACCTGCAGCAGAGACACAACACAAGCAACGTTATAATATGTCATATAGTTGTGTATGAATCCGTGCGTCTCTAAAAATGTTTTGATGAATTGAAAATGGTGGGCCCTCTTGTACACAATTAAGTGTAATGCTTTATTTAGGGTGTCGTCCACTCACAATTAACCGTTTTTGTATTGAGTTGTGTTGGCTACTTGAAATGTACTGTACTGTACTGTATGCAAACTGTTAATAAATCAATCATATGTACAGTTAGTAGCTCTGGTCAATATAGCTATCAGAGCTACTATACTACAGTACTATCTATGCAGGGCAGAATTATCATTAGGGCAATGGACCAGAGGCTAAGTACAGTTACAGTAGCCTATACCTACACAACACAAGCAACTTCATTATATCTAACCTTATATTCTGAATCCAGCGTCTCCTCACAGATGTAGTCTTGGGGAAAGTGTGGAAAGAGCATTTATTGACACCAGGACGGTGGTTGCAGTCAGGAACGAAGCACTGAGTCATGACTCAACTATCATTTACACTGTAATAATAATAATAATAATAATAATACATCTACACTCAAACACCACACACCATACAATCACAACAGGTTTAACGAGCAACGCTGTGGTTACGACCCGCTCACACTATAACAGCAATACCACTATATTAAAAAGGACTAATAATAATGCATTCATTCAAGAAGAACTCTATTCTAAAAAAATGATGCTAGTATGTTTAGGAACGGAAGCGTCTTCTTCTCTATAGTCGGTTTATTGGCGGATGGCAACCATCCTTAAAGGTGCATACCGCCATCTACTGTACAAGAGAAGAGTGTGCAACATCATGTCAATTTCCACAGTGCTGATGTTTCCTTATATTATGTATCTACTACTGTCTCAGGTTTGGTTATGTACACATAAAATGTAAACATGCAGTGCCTTCCTCACCATTACTGCTACTCTCTTCCCCTCTGACACGTCCAACTGCCGTCCGGCTTCACAAACTTTGTCAATTGTGCTCTTCGTCGACTAAAACTAAGACGAAAAATGTTCATCGACTACCTTTTTTCACTGACTAAAACTAAATAAGAACTAAATAAAAACGAATCTATGATGACTTAAATTAAGACTAAATATACTGACAATTTCGTCAACAAATAAAAACTAGACTAAAATGTTAGTAAGGGACTAGTGGACAAGAGATCCAGTTTTATGCTGGGTTGCATGCTGCGACGCGTTGTGAGATTGTATATCTGCTATTTTCAGCATGCAACCAAAGTGTAAAATATGTCATTAACGACATCAAGGCCTGTCAAAACACATTTTAGTCGACTAAATCAACTGTAGATTTAGTCGACTAAAATCGTATGACATTTAGTCGACTAAAACTAGACTAAACACTAGAACATTCCAGGTGACTAAAATGTGACTAAAACTAAGTGAAAACTATTCAGGAGACTATGACTAAAACTAAAATAGAAATTTGCTGCCAAAAACAACACTGGCTTTGTGTAGGGCAGGGGTGGGAAACTTTGACGATGGAGAGGGCCAATATATTTCCACACTCACTCCAGAGGGCCACAGTGCATATTACTGTCGTAGCAAAAGTTGCTGATGCGACGCGTTTTGAGCTTGTAGATCAGCTATTTTTTGCTATATTTGAATTGAAAACCTGAATAATTTTTGCTATTTTTGAATTGGAATCCTGAAAAATAACCTTTTTATTGAATTTCAAATGCATTTAGGCCTAGTTATATAGTTATGTTAACTTTATGAACTGTTAACATAACTATGTTGGACACAAAAAGACAATAACATTTTATACTAGTCATTTTAATACTAGTCATTTAATACTAGTCATGAAGTAATTAAAGCGGGTTTGGAATTGTGACAGCTTGAAATAAATACTATATCAGTATTCTGATCAGTGATATTAACATGCGGGCCGCATTAAGTGAAGGTGGGGGCCGCATGTGGCCCCCAGGCCTCCCCTGCTGTAGGGTTTCACATCACGTCCACTCCATGTCCAAGAGAGTATGAACATGCATGATTTTCCCATCAGGACACGCCCCCCTCATCTAGACTGAGTGGCAACACATTGAGCAGCATGGATGGAGTGTTGGAGTTTGGAAGCGCTCGTTGGAAATCACTCAACCGTCCTGCCGTACCACCTGTTTCTAAATGTCACATAATGCAGGAGGCAGCTAAATGTTGTGTTACTGAAAACAAGCACTTCCAAACTCTGACACTTGGAAACATAATCAAATGCAGGGAATTTCTTGACAGAAAGTAGCTCATAACGTTTCTATGGTGGATTTTTTTATGAAACTTTGCAGATAGAAAGAGGATAATTCAAGCTTTTCGTAACGGCTGCAATGTTGGTGAGTTTAACATTGTTTAATGCAATCAGACAGGACTTTTCTGTTTGGATGAATGGGCTGTCAAGGCCAGAAAGTAGTTTTTTGCCACTCAGTGGGCGTTCCCGCATAACTCCATACCAACAATAGGCGTTGAATTAATTAAATAGAATGAACATGTTCACTTCTTTTATTCCCTTCGGTCACCTGTTTAGAACATCAAGGCTACTGAATAGGCCAAATGGTACAACTGCAAACATTTAATAAATGGTAGATGTATATAGCACTTACATTCAAAGTGCTTGACATGCATAGATTGTATTACATTGACCCATTCATAGCCTACACATTACATTCACCCATTCATACACCGATGGCGGAGGAAACCACGCAAGACACCAACCTGCACATCAAAGGACACTTCGACACAGACTCTGGGCGAGCCAACAAAAGTGCTATCGAATAGCTTATAACCTGGAAGCTTTTTGCAGGCGTAAACAAAAACATAGGTCTACTAGTACTAACACTGGAATGACTTTGCATTGGCCGACATTCAGCCTACATTCAACCACAACGTTTCAAGTAGCCTAGGAAACATTACACATACAGTAGGCTACACGTTGTAAACATAAACATTTTCATATATAAAAATAAATAGGTTATTAAAGTGCAAATGCAAACATTAACTGGAAACATCAACATGTAAAACTTGCAAAAATACTAACTCGAAAGTTTCAAGTAGCCTATTAAACAGAAACATAGGAGAAACCTACACCAAGCCCCTTTAGACAGACAGATTGATTGATTGAACAAATAGAACAAATAGCAGCTTAATCGAAGTCCTCACAGATGTGGCAGACATACCTCTGCTCCATCTCTGTGCACTCCTCGTGAGCCCAGATGCCACAGACCGTGCACTCTACCCACGGCCCAGGCCTACTGTTCAAGGCCTTTCCCCGGCACACGATGCATTCATCCCCATCTTCAATGACGTGCTCCTGGGGAGCAGCGCCGTCAACCTGAGGGGTGGCAACCTGATGGGCAGCATGGACCTGAGGGGTGGCATGGAGCTGAGGGGTGGCACCGGGGAGCTGAGGGGTGGCACCATGGACCTGAGGGGCGGCTTCATGCAGAGCCGTGATGGCCAGCAGCAGTGCAGCACGAACGTCACGAAGTTGTGCCGTGGCCTGCTGTGTGGCGTGGGGTTGAGTGGTGATGGTCTGCAGAGTAGCTTGGAGCTGAGTGACGGCAGCCTGCAGCACAGCCTGGACCTGAGCGACCAGAGGAGTGGTGTGGACCGGAGGAGCGGTGGAAACTGGGCCCGTAGCGTGGACCGGAGCGGTGGAAACTGGACCCGTAGCGGTGGAAACTGGACCCGTAGCGTGGGCCGGAGCGGTGGAAACTGGACCCGTAGCGTGGGCCGGAGCGGTGGAAACTGGACCCGTAGCGTGGGCCGGAGCGGTGGAAACTGGACCCGTAGGGTGGGCCGGAGCGGTGGAAACTGGACCCGTAGGGTGGGCTGGAGCGGTGGAAACTGGACCCGTAGCGTGGGCCGGAGCGGTGGCCTCGGGTGTGGAGTAGGAAGGACTGGCGGGTGCCGACTCCTCCGAGGCGGGTGGTGACGAGGGCGCGAAATCTCTCTCGTCAAAAACATCCTGATTGAAAGGCCAGATGCCGGTGCACCGGAAGCCAGCCGTTATGTTGGATGGCGTCGCAGCTGATGGAAGTGCCGTCCTTACGATCCCTGGGACAACAAGCAGAAGAAAAGGAGAGAGATTTAGCCTAGTGTACTTTTATTTCAAATCATACCTGGTGTAGGAGCCAATTTGTCAATGTTTGAGTAATTTTTAAGAGTAAGAATAAGCTTGGATAAAAAGAAAATGGTTAAAAGGTTATGCTGGTAATTTTATTGCATTTCATTAGTGCCAGGTGTCTAGCTGACATAGAAACATAGCTTTTTCAGAAAACTGTCAGGATGTAGAAGACATTTTTTACAATCTGATCTCAGGTCAGAATGGGTTAAGAAGATAAGACGGAGTGCCACTACACCTGGTAAATGGTAGATGCACATTGTTTTCCCAGGGTTCCGCATCACCCACTGCTCCATGGCAGAGTTGATGTAGGTCTTCAACGGGCCGAACACGCCGCGGTCCAGAGGCTGGAGCTGGTGGGAGCAGTGGGGAGGGAAGGACAGCAGCACCACTCCGTTCTCCCTGCAGTAGTCGATGCCTTCCAGGGAGAGGTGAGACACGTGGTTGTCAAGCAGCAGAAGGACTTTAGCTTCCTTGGTGGCTCCGCTGTGACGCACAAAGTGCTTCAGGAAAACCACAAAGTCTTTCTCCTGCATCCATCCGGAACCACTCGCCGTTCCGATGCAGCCCGGAGGCCCGTCCCGCACAAAGTGGTCCTTGAAGTTCGTCCTGGGAAAGACAAACTGTGGCGGAACGCTGTCGCCTCGTGCATTAACGGCCAACGCCACGGTGACCAAGGTCCCCCTTTTGGCGGACGTCATGGCGCCAACGTGCTTCCTCCCCTGGCAGGCGATGACGACCTCATCTGGAACCTGGACAGTGACGGTGCTCGTCTCGTCCACGTTCCAGATGTCCTTCGCTTGGAAGCGGTGAAGGGTGAGGACCGTGGAGAGGTTCTGAAAGAACTTCCCAACGTTGACGGGGTTGAAGCTCTTTGCTCTTGAAGGCCCGGTGGCCGTCGGAGGGTGCCGGAGCGACAGGACAGGGTTCCTCTCCAGGAAGGTCGTCAGCCAGCCCTTCCCGGCCATCTCTCTGGAAGCCCAGGACGCCGGGTATTTGCAGCCACGCTCCCTGGCCAGCTGAAAGGCAAGCCGACGAGCCTGATGACGTCAAAGGTGAATTATTAAAAGTGGGTTCATTGTCCATATCAAAGTCATAAATGTTATTAGTGATGCACCGAATATTCGGCAGAAAAATCGAAGAACGACTGACACAGAAACATAGCTTTTTCAGAAAACTGTCAGGATGTAGAAAACTTTTTTTTTAGAATCTGATCTCGGGTCAAAATGGGGTTTAATCTTACCTCCCTACCGCTGAGGCCATAATAAACAGCTGATGCCTCAAGGAGGTAATCTCCGAGGACGGCTTCCTTCTCTGCAGAGAACACCTTGTTGTGGGGCTTGTAGCCGGGCAGCGGGGCGTCGGGGTCCTTGGCTTTCCTCTTCACGTAACGCCTCAGCGTCGACTCTGACACCCCGTGGACACGGGCTGCCCCGCGGATGGACTGGCCATGTTTCACGGCCTGGTATGCCAGGGGGAAGGCGTCCGGTGGGTAGAGACCTCTGGAGGTATTCCTCACTCTAATTCGGGGCATCCCCTCCCCTGTATGGGGAAAAATGGCAACACAGAACACAGAACCTATTACACATGGGCACCTGTGGCTCAGGAGGTAGAGCAGGTCGTCCAATGATCCATGTAACAATGGATGGATGGTGGTTCGAATCCCAGCTCCTCCTGTCTACATGTCAAAGTGTCCTTGGGCAAGACACTGAACCCCAAATTGCTCCCGATGTGCTGGTTGGTGCCTTGCATGGCTTCCGCCGCAATTGGTGTGAGAATGGGTGAATGTAATGCACAATCTATGTAAAGCGCCTTGGATGAAGGCGCTATATAAATGCACCATTTACCATTAGGCATCGCCTGGCCGCAATTTGCAACACTAGACTTTTGAGGGGCGCTATCCCCTCCTATATGCAGGTTTAATGTTTGTTTTTAGTTCAATGTTTGTTTTAAAAATGCCATTGACAATGAAGGGAAAATGTACGTCATCTTGTCCCCAACACAAACATTAAATGCCATTAACAATAAAGAGAATTTAATGTTTGTTTTGTCACCGTTTGTTTTACATCACATCACCTACTTTATTATTATTAGCAGCCCTCACTTCACACGGGTGTGATTTTTTTTGTTGAATCTAGAGTTGCAGTACCCTCCATTGACATCCCATTGATCCAAATTGCATTTCCAATCTGCTTGTATTAAACGATGTTGAACTCGATCACCAACATTGCAGCTTATGGAAAACTTGAATTATCCTCTTTCAAACTGCAAAGTGTTTGTTTCATAAACATCCACTGTAGACATGTTATTATTATTATGAGCTATACTTTGTCACTTTTTCTAAGTGTTGGCATTTGGAAGCACTCGTTTCTATGAACGGGTCTGCTGCTGCTGCCTCCTCCATTATATGACGAGTGCTTCCAAACTCCAACACTTAGAAAAAGTGACAGAAAGTAGCTCATAATAATAACATGTCTACGGTGGACTTTTATGAAACAAACAAACACAAGAGGATAATTCAAGATTGCCCTACAACAGCTGCAATGTTGGTGAGTTTAAGTTTAATACTATGCATTTGGATCAATGGGATGTCAATGGAGGGAATTGCAACTCTAGAGTCTAGATTAAAAATATATATGCGCCGTTTTTTTTTTACTTACAGTGTGGAACAAAAGTGCTTAAGTTGTACCTATCCCCGGGAATCTTCGGCACAATGTTGGGCAGAAATGAAAAGGTTTTGGTCTGCGTGCAGAGTGCAGAGTAGGAGAGTAGCGACACTATAGTTCCAAACATTGCTCCTATGGCTGGAACTATCCCATTGAGATAGAACCAGCACTTCCGCATTCCATTGTTACAATGAGAGTCGGTCAACGCTAGTGTCGCCACTCTCTTACTATATAACTCTGGGGGCGTGATAAGAAAAAGTGACGTCTCCGGAAATACGCTGGGAAAAAGGGTTGCATGGTATCCAGTCCGACTTGCAACGGTTCCTATGGCAACGGTCCCTCCCCACCAACCGATCCGCATCTCTCTGTCAGCTTGTCCCTATTTTTTTTACAGTCTATGATGTGGACGCAACACTTGGAGCTTGTAGATCCACGGCTTGCCAAGCCGTGTATATCCACGGATATCCGTGACAATTACCTAAACATGAGAGAGATGTGCCATATATGCGCACGCACGATGATTCCATTCACACCTCTCTCTCTCTCTCTCTCTCTCTCTCTCTACACCCTCTCTCTCTCTCTCTCTATCTCTCTCTCGCTCCTATGCCACCAAAATGTGGAACGCCCTACCAACAGTCATTAAGACATGTGAACCCCTCGACTCCTTCAAAACCGCTCTCAAAGGGCACCTACGGACGGCTGCAATACGAAACTGGCCTCTGTAAAATCTGAATCCCCCCCCACCGCCCCCCCCCCCCTTTCCCCTCACTGTATATGTATCCTTTCCATTTTTGCTTCCTATATGATGGATTCCTGTTCTGTTCTTTTAACTTCTTTAACTACATAGAAGTGTCTATTTGTATGTCTCTAAATGTTTTGATGAATTGAACAATGTGGACCCTGTTGTAAACAAGTGTAATGCTTAATTGGGTCGTCCACTCACAGTTAACAACAGTCTTTGTATTGAGTTTGTGCAAATATGTACTGTAATTCTACAAACTGTTAATAAATATTTCAATCAATCAATCAATCAATCAATCAATCTCTCTCTCTCCTCACATGACCATGACCATGAAATGGAAAGCAAAATACAGCACGATATAGTTTCACATGCCACGCATAGACTGTAGGCTACTGCGCAATGGCATTTGGCCTGGGTCCTTTTTTATGGTCTATGGTCCCTCCAGTGCACTGGGTGGCATTAAACTGGAGCCAAAGGTTTGATGAATGATGATGGAATGCATTTAAGACAATGGAAAAGCCGGGTGGATAAGTGGGTCATTGATTGATTGATTGATTGATTGATTAACAGTTTGCAGAATTACAGTAGGACTACATTTCAAGTACAACCTTCAAGCATTACACTTGTTTACAATAGGGCCCACCATTTTCAATTCATCAAAACATTTAGAAACGTAAGAATATACACAACTATATATATATATATATATATATATACAGTGAGGGGGGAAAGGGATGGGTGTGGGGGATTCAGATTTTACGGGGGCCAGTTTCGAATTGCAGCCGTCCGTAGGTGCCCTTTGGGGGCGGTTTTGAAGGAGTCAAGGGATTCACATGTCTTAATGACTGTTGGTAGGGCGTTTCACATTTTGTGGCATAGGAGCAAAATGTATTTAGTCCCTTGTTTGTGCCGAATCTGGGTTGCACATGGTTTGTTGAACTCCCTCTGGTGTTGTGGACTTCGTTAACATTAAGGAAGTATCTAGACATGGGTATCTTGGTGGTGTTGTATCGAATCTTGTGGACCAGACCCATTGCAAGATGCTGTACTGAGTGTACTCTGTAGTCAACCCTAAGCCATTCCAGCCTGTCAAAGTGGGCAGGGGTGAGGTGGGTTCAGGGGGTGAGGCCCAGTTTATTTTGGGGAGTCTGGAGCCTAGTTTTAAGGGCCTCTGAGGTGCTGTGGTACCAAGAGGTGCATGCATAGTCGAAGAAACCTTGTACGAGGGCTGCTGTTAGGGTCTTCAAGGTGTTTTTGTTGACCAGTGAGGAGATCCTGTAAAGGAATCTTTGGTTCTTTGGTTAACTTTTTGAGTGGTGCAACCACTCCTACAACCAGCAATGTCCGTGTACACCTATGTATGTGTGTGTGTGTCATGTACCCATGTGGTCATGAGCACCAGTATACCAGTATGACTATAGGATACCAGTAGGGGGCGCCAGAAACAGAGAGAGTGATAGTGCTGCAATGTTGCCTGCTAATGAGAGAGAGAGAGAGAGAGAGAGAGAGAGAGGTGTGTGTGTGTGTGTGTGTGTGTGTGTGTGTGTGTGTGTGTGTGTGTGTGTGTGTGTGTGTGTGTGTGGGGGGGGGGGGGGTAGGGGGGGGAGCTCAGTTCACACAGGTGTGATTTTTTGATTACGTTGGAGGCCATTTTATCACCGGAAAGATTTGCCTCCAGGATGCTAATTTCATCTTTTCGTGTGATAATATTGTCACCCACTCCAACCAAGAAGCCTTAAACTGAGATTACCGTTTGATCCAAAAAGCCTATTCCCGGCCAAAATCTCGGCCAAAATCCCCAGGTAGGCAGTAAAGTAAATGCTCCATTCATTTGGGAATGTAATGTTTGTGCGAGACGACAATGTACACTAATATCTGAATGTAGGAGGGGCTAGCGCCCCTAAAAAAAATAGTAGTATTACTTCGATAGAACATAGTAGTAAATCTTTATTTCGGTCCATTTGAAAAAGCAAAAATACATACATTAGAGTCCACTTATACAAGTGGCACCGAAAAGGTGTAGGCTGAAGCCGAGGCTTATTTTGCCTACCCTTTTAGAAAAAAAGAAAAAACTTTGGTTTCAAAGATAAAATAGAAAGTAGTAACACATTGGTATGACTAAGCTAAATTCATCAGATAAATTGAAAAAAAAGCAAAGAAATCTAGGCAAACATAGGTTTTAACAAAACTAAGACAAATCTAAGCAAAAGACAATTTTTACATACTCTAATTTGAAGAGTACATGCAAAGGACAGCCAGGACAGAACAACATAAGTTGTATCTGATCTTATCTCATCCTGACGAAATCATTAATGTTCCATGAAGTTTGTTTCATTTACTTCTATTCATGTATACACGTACAGGGTGTACACACACACACACACACACACACACACACACACACACACACACACACACACACACACACACACACACACACACACACACACACACACACACACACACACACACACACACACACACACACACACACACACCACACCACCCTGTTATAAGACTTTTGCACTCATGTGGATGTTATTGTTTGTAAAGCATGTTCATTGTCCATCGTCACATACAGAAACCACAAGCATCATTTCCTTTGTCTTTGTTTGTCTTCCATGAGTCGATGAGATGCTGTGAAGTCCCCCCCCCCTCTCAACCCCCTCCCCCCCCCCCCTCTCAACCCCCTCTCCCCCCCTCTCTCTCTCTCTAATCTCTGTGAGGAACAGAGTTATAGTGTATATGTTTCTTTTTTCACACATTCTCGCACGCAAACACACACACGCAAACACACACACACACACACACACACACACACACACACACACACACACACACACACACACACACACACACACACACACACACACACACACACACACACACACACACACACACACACACACACGCGCACACACCACTAAAGTCTTTCCTTTTTTAACAAAGCATTAGGTTAGCTTTTTTAACCCCCCCTTGCTTCTTTCTTTGTTTGTTTATTTTTAGATTAGTTTTCTGCAAATGTTTAATTGTATATTCTGTGCTGTGCTGTAGCACTTTGAGGTTAATTGTTTTCAAATGTATATAAAGTGCAATAATATCAATAAAATGTGTATAGTAGTCGTCACATGGTCTCGGTCACTCGGTGAGGTTTCAACGGTGTGTTTGTGTTGGCTTTGGGCTGCGCATAAATTACCAAGAGGCTCCATTCATTCCTGCCCGGGAATCATCTTCCACTGGGCCTCACACACTTCCTCTGTGACTGTGTGTGTGTGCGTGCGTGCGTGCGTGCGTGCGTGCGTGCGTGCGTGTGTGTGTGCGTGTGTGTGTGTGTGTGTGTGTGTGTGTGTGTGTGTGTGTGTGTGTGTGTGTGTGTGTGTGTGTGTGTGTGTGTGTGTGTGTGTGTGTGTGTGTGTGTGTGTGTGTGTGTGTGTGTGTGTGTGTGTGTGTGTGTGTGTGTGTGTGTGTGTGTGTGTGCGTGCGTGCCAGTTGTGTGTCCCCGTTGGCCTGACACCTCCAGACAGGAAGCTGATGTCTGCTCCATTCTTAGGTGGGTAACCGGGTCCGTGACATTTTGAATTCAACTTTGTTTTTTCTATATATATATATATATATATACATATATATATATATATATATATATATATATATATATCTGGGGCTATAAGCGTTTAAAACGTATTGGAATGGAATGGAAACCCCTTATGGCTGGAGTTGGCTGTTTAATTGAGTCAATAAGGGGGCTCCACATGTGATTCGTTGGGCTTAAACGAACGGCAGTGGCTCAGGGGTAGAGTGGCCAGTAGAGTTGGATGGTTGCCAGTTCGATCCCTGTGGGCTCCCCCCAGAGTTAGTGTCCAATTAAGTGTCCTTGAGCAACACATGTCTGAACCTCTAATTGCTCCCGATGTGCAGGTTGGTGCCTTGGCTTCCTCTACCATCGGCGTGTGTGTGTGTGTGTGTGTGTGTGTGTGTGTGTGTGTGTGTGTGTGTGTGTGTGTGTGTGTGTGTGTGTGTGTGTGTGTGTGTGTGAATGCGTGAATTAATGCACAATCTATAATATATAAAGCGCTATATAAACGTACCATTTACCCTTAAGGGGGGAACCCTGGCATGTCTTTTCAAATGGGGGTCCGCGGGGCTAATTAGTGTCAATTAGGGGGTCCTTGACGTTAAAGAGTTTGGGAACCACTGATGTATATACGCACATTATGATGATAACACGCATCCATCCGTGCACGTGGGGCGTGTGCGTGTCGAGGCCCATGTGTGGCCTCACATGCACTCTCAGATCTCACACACTCACACACGCACGTATAATGTACCCACATTGTGGGTAAGTTCTTTTGTAATTTATCCTGATTCATAATGTTGTGTTGATGTATTGTTTTGACTGTATTCCTGTACTGTAACCTCGGCTACATTGAAAATAAGGGCTTGCCCTCAACTGTACTTCTGAGTATAAATAACGGCGATGATGATGATTTCTAATCGTTGCATTAAACTCCGTATTATTGAGAGCATAAGTATATCTAAATCATTAAACTCCGTATTATTGAGAGCATAAGTATATCTAAATCATTAAACTCCGTATTATTGAGAGCATAAGTATATCTAAATCATTAAACTCCGTATTATTGAGAGCATAAGTATATCTAAATCATTAAACTCCGTATTATTGAGAGCATAAGTATATCTAAATCATTAAACTCCGTATTATTGAGAGCATAAGTATATCTAAATCATTAAACTCCGTATTATTGAGAGCATAAGTATATCTAAATCATTATACTCCGTATTATTGAGAGCATAAGTATATCTAAATGATTTCTAATCGTTGCATTATACTCCGTATTATTGAGAGCATAAGTATATCTAAATGATTTCTAATCGTTGCATTATACTCCGTATTATTGAGAGCATAAGTATATCTAAATGATTTCTAATCGTTGCATTATACTCCGTATTATTGAGAGCATAAGTATATCTAAATGATTTCTAATCGTTGCATTATACTCCGTATTATTGAGAGCATAAGTATATCTAAATGATTTCCCATCGTTGCATTATACTCCGTATTATTGAGAGCATAAGTATATCTAAATGATTTCCCATCGTTGCATTATACTCCGTATTATTGAGAGCATAAGTATATCTAAATGATTTCCCATCGTTGCATTATACTCCGTATTATTGAGAGCATAAGTATATCTAAATCGTTACATTATACTCCGTATTATTGAGAGCATAAGTTTATCTAAATGAAGGAGCGGTTGCGTAAAAAGACCTGCCCGGCAGCACTGTTTAATTTAATGCAATTTATGTGTGCAAGTTATTTAAGTATTTTTTGTTGAATTACTCATGACAAAGTTGTACAGTATGTATATCCATAACATAAACAGCAGCATGCTATAGCAAACAATTCACTAGTTCTTTGTTTCAATCATTTTGTTATTATTATTTTTCACAATTATATTACATGTTCATCTTCTTCTTAACCCATTCTGGACGGGAATCCCTTTTGGTGTTTTAACTAAGCATTATGTTATACTATTGAGACTTCGGGAAAAAAGAACAATTCTCCTGAATGTTGCTCTCCGGTATGGCATAATATGGGAAGGAAGAGGAGGGCATGTGCATTTCTTTCACCATTAGTCAATTCTGCATTCGTGGTCTGGAGAGGGTAGTTGTTTTACAGACGGGTAAAAGGGCAGGGGCTGAAGCCCCCTTTTGATATCTAGATGTGCATGTGCACGTCCCTGTGTGCGTGCATGTGTGTGTGGGTGCATGGGTGCATGGGTGCGTGCGTGCGTGCAGCGTATGTGTCCCAAGTACCAGTAATGATGGCCAAATCCTGGACGGACCAATGTGTCATGGTCATGGGCCTGCTGCCCACCCTGTTGCTGCAGGTCAGCTAAACCCACACTGACCAATTGTTTGTGTAGCGCCCGAACCACCCACCACCCACCCCCCACCCCAAACCACCCACCAACCCCCCAAACCACCCACCACCCACCCCCCAAACCACCCACCGGACGTTATTCTCCATTACCTCGCTTTGTTTATCTGGACCAGTCAGCCCAGAATAACCTGTCACTCAGCACGTGCTATTGAGCCGTTTCCTCCAATAGCGTGACTACTACGGGCACCAGGAGGCGGGCCCGCTGGATTTAAAACAGGATAGAATGAGGAAAACAAGATGTGACAGAAAGGGTTTGCTTCACAAAGGACGGGAAACGCAGAGACACGTCAAAGAGAGGCAGAGATGGAGGAAGGAGATATTATAGGAGCAGGCGAGGAGGAGGCAGAGAGGGAGAGAGAGAGACGGAGACGGAGAGGAAGAGGAAGAGGTAAAGTGAGATGCTTCATAAAGCAGTGGTTCCCAAAGTGGGGTCCGGGGACCCCTAGGGGTCCTTGAGGGAGTTCCAGGGGGTACGTATTAGCTCAATTAGAGATAGTTAGGAACCAAATGAACCCTTTTGGGTCTGTACACACTCAGAGTTAAATGAACAGTGGTTTTACAATATAAATGGGGGTACCAGAGATAGAAATGCCATTAAATCGGGTGTCCGTAGCATGTGCGTGTGAAACTGGGGGGTTCATGAAATCCTCCCTTATCGGGGGGTCACTGGCATATGTTTTCAAATGGGGGGTCTGTGCTGTGGCCTAATAAATGTTGATTTGGGGGTCCTTGACACGAAAAAGTTTGGGAACCACTGTCATAAAGTGACTGAGAGAGAATATGGAGGGAGAGAGAGAGAGAGAGAGAGAGAGAGAGAGAGAGAGAAAGATGATGGAGGGAGAGAGAGAGAGAGAGAGCCATCAAGAAGAGAGGAAAAGAGGAGATATGAAGATTGAGGCAGAAAGACATGACGAAGGAAGAAAGAAAGAAAGAAAGAAAGAAAGACTGTAATTAGTGACACTTAAAGAGGCCTTATATTCTTAATGCAAGCTCGACTTTTGTGAAATGTTGTGGTCTCCGCATATTTCAATCTGTATGTTTTTTCTTTTCCTAAACGAATGCCCCACGACTTCATCATAACTTATTTAAGAGTGTCACACAAAAGTATAGTGAAAAGAATGCTGTGAGCCATGTGTAGAATCAGCTATTTTCAACATTTTAAAATGTTTTTTAAAACAATAATAAAAAAAGGAATGACTTACAAAGGTTTCCGCCCGACATACCGACAAAATAAATGTCTTGTTTTGTTTCTGATTTGATAAAGTGCACGGTAGCTCGCTGAGTCTCGCTCTGCGTGCTACGCAGCCAGACGGAGTGTTGAAAGTCTCCCAGAAAAACAAACGTGACTCGGAGGCTCGGCCGGTCGGCCTGTACTGACAGACACGTACTGTACTGTACTGTACTGTACTGTACTGACAGACACGGTGTTTGAAGCTGCGACTTCAGTATAAGTTCAACTTCTCAAAGCCCACAGACGGCATGGGGAGTAATTAACCTATTTTGACCTGAGATCAGATTCAATAAAATGTCTTCTTCATACTCTTATTTTATCGCTGTTTCGTCAGACATTTTCAGCACCGAAGAGCCGACTTTAGGACGGTACCCCCCCCCCCCCCCCCCGAACCTCAAATGACGTCACATTGTAGGCTTTTATTCGGCTCTAAAATAGGAGTATGAATCGGCCCTTAGAAATCCAGCCAATTCCCAGTACCTGATCTCCACCGGGGTACCACTGATGTTAACCCGTAGTGACACAGAGACGCGTGTCCGCCACACGCCACATGCTAGCCAGGTGAAGCCGCGGCTAACTCTTGATCTGTTCGCTGTAAACATTACAACCCAGCAAATCCCTACCGTGACCCCGTTGACCCCTGGACGTCACCCCCCATCTGCTTCTTCCTCTAACCTGATTGGAAAGGGCAGGGGGATGCTGATAGGCTGATAACCAGCCTGCCAGCCTAGCCTGCTATTGATTGGTTTATATACTCTCTGGCTTCTTAGTTAATTACTTCCTCGTGTCTGAAGAGGGCAGGGTCAAGGGTCAAGGCCCCTCTCTCTCTTCTTCTTCTTCACCCTCGTTCTGTCACTCTTTCCATCCGTGCCTCCTCTCCTGTGTCCTCTCCTGTGTCCTCTCCTGTGTCCTCTCCTGTGTCCTCTCCTGTGTCCTCCCCTGTGTCCTCTCCTGTGTCCTCTCCTGTGTCCTCTCCTGTGTCCTCCCCTGTGTCCTCTCCTGTGTCCTCTCCTGTGACAGCTAAACCAGTGGGTCCGGGGACCCCCAGGGGTCCTTGAGGGAGTTCCAGGGGGTCCCCAGCTATAGGTCTGTAAGTCTGAGAGTGTACAAATGAATGAGAGTGTACAAATGAATGAGAGTGTACAAATGAATGAGAGTGTACAAATGGTACCAAATGGACCCAAACAGTCCATTTTGGGTCGTTTGGGCATATCTCTTCAAATGGGGGTCTGCGGGCTAATTTAAGTGTCAATTTGGGGGTCCTTGACATGAAAAGGTTTGAACTAGTGATGCACCGAATAGCTTTAAGGTATGGCCACGACAGCAATGGTAGGAAAAAATATGTATATAATATTAATCATATTCGGATATTCGGTATTCGGTCCCTAGTGTGAACTAAACCTTTCCCCGTGTGTGCCTTAAGGAGGCGGAACGCCACCCGGCCCGCCCGAGGCCCATCAGGAAACATCAGTTTTCCCAACAGCCAAGTAATGTCATATCCTCCTCCCGTGTCATCAGAGCAGGAGCGCTATGATCACGTCGCCGGGCGGAACAGAGCTCATCTGTCATTGGCCGGTCACAGAACAGAGCTCATCTGTCATTGGCCGGTCGACTATATAATGTCTCCCAGATGTCGTTCCTCCTCTGGTTTCGCTCGGCCCCTCCCCCTTTGTGCTTTCGCTGTCACGGCAATATACGTACAGTGGTCTGGAATCCTACTGTTTATTGTTGCTTGTCGTGGCGATGCACGCATACACACACACATAGATACATTCATATCTAAATGCGCACGCTCACGCGTGCACGTATATGCAGGCATGTGTATATA